>NC_064564.1:77131551-77354051 GCF_937001465.1 Orcinus orca | reverse complement strand
AGAATTGCTACTCCAGCTTTCTTTTGGTTTCCATTTGCATGAAATACCTTTTTCCATCCCCTTACTTTCAGTCTGTATGTGTCTCTAGGTCTGAAATGGGTCTCTTGTAGACAGCAAGTATATGGGTCTTGTTTTTGTATCCATTCAGCCAATCTGTGTCTTTTGGTGGGAGCATTTAGTCCATTTACATTTAAGGTAATTATCGATATGTGTGTTCCTATTCCCATTTTCTTAATTGTTTTGGGTTCGTTATTGTAGGTCTTTTCCTTCTTTTGTGTTTCTTGCCTAGAGGAGTTCCTTTAGCAGTTGTTGTAGAGCTGGTTTGGTGGTGCTGAACTCTCTCAGCTTTTGCTTGTCTGTAAAGGTTTTAATTTCTCCATCAAATCTGAATGAGATCCTTGCTGGGTAGAGTAATCTTGGTTGCAGGTTTTTCTCCTTCAACACTTTCAATATGTCCTGCCACTCCCTTCTGGCTTGCAGAGTTTCTGCTGAAAGATCAGCTGTTAACCTTATGGGGATTCCCTTGTGTGTTATTTGTTGTTTTTCCCTTGCTGCTTTTAATATGTTTTCTTTGTATTTAATTTTTGACAGTTTGATTAATATGTGTCTTGGCATATTTCTCCTTGGATTTATCCTGTATGGGACTCTCTGTGCTTCCTGGACTTGATTAACTATTTCCTTTCCCATATTAGGGAAGTTTTCAACTATAATCTCTTCAAATATTTTCTCAGTCCCTTTCTTTTTCTCTTCTTCTTCTGGAACCCCTATAATTCAAATGTTGGTGCGTTTAATGTTGTCCCAGAGGTCTCTGAGACTGTCCTCAATTCTTTTCATTCTTTTTTCTTTATTTTGCTCTGCAGTAGTTATTTCCACTATTTTATCTTCCAGGTCACTTATCCGTTCTTCTGCCTCAGTTATTCTGCTATTGATCCCATCTAGAGTACTTTTAATTTCATTTATTGTGTTGTTCATCATTGCTTGTTTCATCTTTAGTTCTTCTAGGTCCTTGTTAACTGATTCTTGCATTTTGTCCATTCTATTGTCCATTCTATCTCCAAGTTTTCGGATCAACCTTACTATCATTATTCTGAATTCTTTTTCAGGTAGACTGCCTATTTCCTCTTCATTTGTTAGGTCTGGTGGGTTTTTATCTTGCTCCTTCATCTGCTGTGTGTTTTTCTGTCTTTTCATTTTGCTTATCTTACTGTGTTTGGGGTCTCCTTTTTTGCAGGCTGAAGGTTCGTAGTTCCTGTTGTTTTTTGTGTCTGTCCCCAGTGGCTAAGGTTGGTTCAGTGGGTTGTGTAGGCTTCCTGGTGGAGGGTACTAGTGCCTGTGTTCTGGTGGATGAGGCTGGATCTTGTCTTTCTGGTGGGCAGGTCCACGTCTGGTTGTGTGTTTTGGGGTGTCTGTAGACTTATTATGATTTTGGGCAGCCTCTCTGCTAATGGGTGGGGTTGTGTTCCTGTCTTGCTAGTTGTTTGGCATAGGATGTCCAGCACTGTAGCTTGCTGGTCGTTGAGTGAAGCTGGGTGCTGGCGTTGAGATGGAGATCTCTCGGAGATTTTTGCTGTTTGATATTATGTGCAGCTGGGAGGCCTCTTGTGGACCAGTGTCCTGAAGTTGGCTCTCCCACCTCAGAGGCACAGCACTGACTCCTGGCTGCAGCACCAAGAGCCTTTCATCCACAGGGCTCCTTAATTTGGGATGATTCGTTGTCTATTCAGGTATTCCACAGATGCAGGGTATATCAAATTGATTGTGGAGCTTTAATCCGCTGCTTCTGAGGCTGCTGGGAGAGATTTCCCTTTCTCTTCTTTGTTCTCACAGTTCCCAGGGGCTCAGCTTTGGATTTGGCCCCGCCTGTGCGTGTAGGTCGCCGGAGGGCGTCTGTTCTTTGCTCAGACAGGACGGGGTTAAAGGAGCCGCTGATTCGGAGGCTCTGGCTCACTCAGGCCGCGGGGTAGGGAGGGTCATGGAGTGTGGGGCGGGCCTGCAGCGGCAGAGGCCGGCGTGACGTTGCAGCCTGAGGCACGCCGTGCGTTCTCCCGGGGGAGTTGTCCCTGGATCCCGGGACCCTGGCAGTGGCGGGCTGCACAGGCTCCCCGGAAGGGCGTGTGGCCAGTGACCTGTGTTCGCACACAGGCCTCCCGGTGGCGGCAGCAGCGGCCCCAGCGTCCCATGTCTGTCTCTGGGCTCCGCACTTTTAGCCACGGCTCGCGCCCGTCCCTGGAGCTCTCTCAAGCAGCGCCCTTAATCCCCTCTCCTCGTGCACCAGGAAACAAAGAGGGACGCAAAAGTCTCTTGCCTCTTCGGCAGGTCCAGACTTTTCCCGGACTCTCTCCCGGCTAGCCGCGGTGCACTAACGCCCCGCAGGCTGTGCTCACGCCGCCAACCTCAGTCCTCTCCCGGCGCTCCGACAAAAGCCGGAGCCTCAGCTCCCAGTCCCGCCCGCCCCGGCGGGCGAGCAGACAAGCCTCTCGGCTGGTGAGTGCCGGTCGGCCCGATCCTCTGCGCTGGAATCTCTCCGCTTTGCCCTCCGCACCCCCGCCGCTGTGCTCTCCCCCGCGGATCCCAAGCTCCCCCACTCCGCCTCCCGAAGTCTCCACCCGCGAAGGGGCCTCCCAGTGTGTGGACAGTCCTCCTCCTTCACAGCTCTCTCCCGCTGGTGCAGGACCCGTCCCTATCCTTTTGTCTCTGTTCAGTTTTTTCCTTTGCCCTAACCAGGTACGTGGGGGGTTCCTTGCCTTTTGGGAGGTCTGAGGTCTTCTGCCAGCGTTCAGTAGGTGCTCCGTAGGAGTTGTTCCACGCGTAGATGTATTTCTGATGTATCTGTGGCGAGGAAGGTGATCTCCGCGTCTTACTCTTCCGCCATCTTCCCATCTACTCCAAACACTGTTCTTTTCACTGTTTAGAGGGGCTTTTTAGAGCTGTCCCAAGTAGCATGGTTTTTCTTTTTAGCACATGTCACATCAAAAATTGAACAATTTCAGGAAAAGGAGAACAATTTTTACACATTTGTTTTTAGTCCTATATTCATCAGTGTAAGATGTCCTTCCCTCTCCTTCCTGACCCCTCCTTTCCTCTTTCTTTCTCTTTCTTTCTTTCCCTTTCTTTCTTTCTCTTCTTTTTTTCGTCCTTCCTTTCTTTCATTCATGTTAAAATATACATGACATAAAATTTACCTTTCTAACCATTTTTAACTATACAGTTCAGTGGCATTAAGTACCCTTTCCTTTTTAATTTAAACTAGTTTTTAGAATTATTATTACAAAAGTAATTCATTAATATGATAAAAAAAAACAATGTAAACACTATGGAAGGGGACAAAATGAAAAAAAGAGAGTCTCTACCCCTACCCTCCCACAAAATGCTGTTAACAGTTTTTGTGAAACCCACTTGAATCATTTTAATGGAGTACTGCTTTTCAGTAACAGATGTATTCATTTGCTCCTAAGGGATAAGGGGCTCAGGTCTTGGAAGCATGTCGGCTGTTCTTTCTTCCCGGAAATGTGGGTGAGTTTTCCTTACATACCTATGTGAATATGTGCCCACAAGCAGACACACATACACACACACACATTTTTATAACTGACTACACATATATACATATACATATTTTATATTTATATAATAAAAGAGTGATATATTCCTACTGCTCCATGCCTTGATTTTTTTCACTTAATAATATATCTGCCCCACAACCACCTAAACTCACAGATGCATTTTGTTCATTCTCTCCTCTAAAGCTTTTAGTTAAACACTTTTCATTGCCTGCAAATGCCTCATTATTTCTCTCCGCTCCGGTAATTCTACAAAGCCATCAAGATCTATCTCATATTCTGTATTCTCCAAACATTTATTGTTTCTATATAATAATTTAGTAGATAATTATAACGATCATAATTCATTGGAAAGGAGGGTAAGCTCTTGAATCGGTCATTCATAGGTTTTGGCCTCAACTCCACCAGTAACTAGCTGTGGAAGGGGTCTATGGAAGTCCCCTTGGATATTTTCCTAAATTTTTCTGGACCTATTTTCTCATATGGAAGCTTTAACTTTTTTATAAAAAGAAATAATGATATTATTATTTTTATAGATCTCATATATGTGCATTGGGTGCTTTTATTAGTTAGGATTCTCTAGAGAAACAGACCAATAGGATGTTATATAAATAGAGCTGGAGAGAAAGAGAAAGGTATTTTAAGGTAACTGGCTCACACAACTGGGGAGCCTGGCAAGTCCAAAATTTACAGGGTATGCCAGCAGGCTGGCGACCCAGGGAAGAGTTGATGTTCAAGTCCAAAGTCGGTCTGCTGGCATAATTCCCTCTTTTTCTGGGGAGGTCAGTCTTTTTATATTAAGGCCTTCAACTGATTGGATGAAGCCCACCCACATTAGGGAGGGTAATCTGCTTTACTCAAAGTCCACTGATTTAAATGTTAATCTCATCTAAAGAAATACTTTCACAGAGGCATCTAGAATAATGGTTGACCAAATATCTGAGTACTGTAGCCCAGCCAAGCGGACACATAAAATTAACCATCACCGTGTTTTTTAAATTTAAAAATACTGAAAAAGCAGAAAGAAGAATTTTTATCTACCTCCATCCCAAATCCAAACACCTTGCAACAAGAAATCTCAATATTTAGTGACCACTATCCTCAGAACTTCTATATGGCTAGCTAGGCAAATAAAGAGAGAAATATAGACAAAAGATAAAAAGCATATACAGATATGCCTCTGAGATATTGTGGGTTTGGCTCCAGACCACCACAATAAAGCAAATATTACAATAAAGTGGGTCACATGAATTTTTTGGTTCTCAGTGCATATGCAAGTCATGTTTACACTATACTGTAGTCCATTCAGTGTGTAATACATTATGTCTAAAAAAACAATGTACATACCTTAATTTTAAAATACTGTTTTGCTCAAAAATTCTAACCATCATCTGAGCCTTCAGCGAGTCATAATCTTTTGGCTGATGGAAGGTCAATGTTGATGGCTGCTGACTGACTAGGGTGGTAAGTTATGAAGGCTGGGGCCACGGTGGCAATTTCCTAAAATAAGACAACAATGAAGTTTGCCGCATCACTGACTCTTCCTTTCATGAACAATGTCTCTGTAGCAGGCAATGATGTTTGACAGCATTTTATCCATGGTAGAACTTCTTTCCTCTCAAACCTTCAGGTTGCTTTATCAACTAAGTTTACGTAATATTCTAAATCCTTTGTTGTCATTTCAACAATCTTCACAGCATCTTCACCAGGAGTAGATTCATCTCAAGAAACTAATTTCTTTGCTCATCCATTAGAAGCAACTCCTCATCCATTCAAGTTTTATCATGAGATTGCAGCAATTCAGTCACATCTTCAGGCTCCACTTCTAAGTGGAGTTCTCTTGCAATTTCCACCATATCTGCAGTTACTTCCTCCACTGAGGTCTTGAACCCCTCAAAATCACCCATGAGGGTTAGAATCAACTTCCTCCAAATTCCTGTTAATGTTGATATTTGGACCTCTTCCCATGAATCACAAATGTCCTTAATGGCATCTAGAATGATGAATCCCTTCCAGAGGTTTTCAATTGACTTTGCCCAGATCCATCAGAGGACTCATTACTATGGCAGCTATAGCCTCATGAAGTATATTTCTTCAATAATAAGACTTGAAAGTCGAAATGACTCCTTGATCCATGGGCTGCAGAATGAACTTTGTGTTAGTTAGCAGGCATGAAAACAACATTAATCTCGTTTTATTATACATCTCCATCGGAGCTCTTGGGCAACCAGGTGCATTGTCAAAGAGCAGTAATATTTTGAAAGGAATCTTTTCTTCTGAGCAGTAGGTCTCCACAGTGGGTTTAAAACATTCAATCAACCATGTTGTAAACAATGTGCTGTTACCCAGGCTTTGTTGTTCCTTTTATAGAACACAGGCAGAGCAGATTTAGCATAATTCTTAAGAGCCCTAAGAGTTTCAGAATGGTAAATGAGCACTGACTTCAAGTCACCAATTACATTAGCCCCTAACAAGAGAGTCAGCCTGTCCTTTGAAGCTTTGAAGCCAGGCATTGACTTCTCCTCTCTAGCTATGAAAGTCCTAGATGGCATCTTCTTCCAATAGGAGGCTGTTTCAGCTACAATGACAATCTGTAGTTTTGTGTAGATATCTAACATTAATATCTTAGTTAGATCTTCTGGACAACTTGCTGCAGCTTCTGCATCAACACGTGCTGCTTCACCTTGCACTTT
This sequence comes from Orcinus orca, assembly GCF_937001465.1. Classification (NCBI taxonomy): domain Eukaryota; kingdom Metazoa; phylum Chordata; class Mammalia; order Artiodactyla; family Delphinidae; genus Orcinus; species Orcinus orca. The sequence goes on along the minus strand of NC_064564.1, from coordinate 77,347,798 downwards.
TATGTCATGGAGGTAGCTTCTTTTTTTTAACCTCATGAACCAGCCTCTTCTAGGTTCAAGCTTTTCTTCTGCAGTTTCCTCACCTCTCTCAACCCTCATAGAATTGAAGAGAGTTAGGGCCTTGCTCTGGATTAGGCTTTGGCTGAAGGGAATGTTGTGGCTGGTTTGACCTTCTATCCAGACCACCAAAACTTTCTCCATATCAGCAATAAGGATGTTTCACTTCTTTATTATTCGTGTGTTCACTGGAGTAGCACTTTTAATTTCCTGCAAGAATGTTTCCTGTGCCTTCACAACGTGGCTAAATGTTTGGTACAAGAGGCCTAACTTTCAGCCTGTCTCAGCTTTTGACCTGCCTTCCTCATCAAGCTTAATCATTTCTAGCTTTTGCTTTGAAGTGAGAGACGTGCAACTCTTCCTCTGACTTGAACACTTAGAGGCCACTGTATTTGTGGCCTAATATCTAATTGGCCTAATTTCAGTGTTGTTGTGTCTCAGGGAACAGGAAGCCGGAGGAGAGGGAGAGAGATGGGGGAAAGGCCAGTCAATAAAGCAGTCAGACACACACAACATTTATTAAGTTCACCACCTGATATAGATACAGTTCACTCACCCCAAAGCAGTTATAACAGTGTCAAAAATTATTGATCACAGATCACCATAACAAATATAATAATAATGAAAAAGTTTGTAATATTGCGAGAATTACCAAAACGTGACACAGAGTCACAAAGTGAGCAAATGCTGTTGGAAAAATGGTGCCAATAGACTTGCTCAATGCCAGGTTGCCAGAAACGTTCAATTTATTTTAAAAAATGCAATATCTGTGAAGCACAATAAAGTGCAATAAAATGAGGTATGCCTGTACTATAAATGCTATTTTTAAGATAAAAGTTTAAATTTTATTTTATTTTTTTTTTTTTTACCTCTGATGTAATTACATCTTATTGACTTTATAAAATAAAGCTCCCTGATTGTGAAAACAGAGATGTTATTTGAGGATACTTCTTTTTTTTTTTTTTTTATTAGAGTATAATTGCTTTACAATGGTATGTTAGTTTCAGCTTCACAACAAATTTTAATATTTCTTTAAAAGGAGAAAAGGAATTAAAGTGTAACTGCAAATAAATGTTTCCTTACAATAAGCTATGTTCATTCCCAAAAGATCCTTTTGAGGCTCAGTAAAAACATGATGGAAAGCCATTAAGAAGGTGGCGGTCATCACGGGTTTTTTTTCTTTTTTTCTTTTTTTTGCCTACTTGTTTCAATTTCAAACAAGAATCAACTTCCTATTATGAAAGATAAATTAGCACAGTACAGGACCGCCTGACTCCCCCTCTCTCTCTACTTTTCAATATTTGTTATTTGCATGGTTATAGTACTTTGTTAAGGTTTATAAAACTTACAGGAGGTGCTGGCTTACAGCTTCCACAGCAGTTTCATTTTAATTTTACACATAAATATAGTCGATACTTATTACCATTTCTTTCACAAAGCCTTTTATATTTCTGACCTCTTAATTTTGATTCTTCTCTCCGTTGGCTAGATTTTGCCAACAAATCTTCTTTTTCTAAATCCTCAAATCACTTTTTTTTCATGAAAAGTTCATGACTGCTGTGTACACAGTAACTAACCATCCTCATTTATCTGGGACTATCAGGTTTTAGCACTGAAAGTCCTGTGTCCCAGGTAACCCCTCTGTTCCAGGTAAACAGGGAGAGTTGCACACATAGAGCAGCTTGGATTCACGCTTTCCTGAGAACATGTAAACACTGTGTCGCTAGTTTCTGGCACTGAGCGTCGCTGGGCAGATGCATGCAGCAGGCGGAAAGTGTCTTCTGTACACTTGTTTTGTCTGCTTTGATGCCCATCAGATTCTTTCGTTAGTCTTGACATTTAGTAACTTTTCTTCTCTCGGTTTTTTCTAAAGACAAGATGTACTTTCTCATTCGGTAGACTAAACTTTTTCATTTCAAGCAAGTATTCATTCGTGTTTTACATCTTCAAATATTTGTTTCCATTTTGTCCTTTTCTTATCTCCAAGACCTCCAGCTATGTGTATGTTTCCTCTCCTTATCTCTCTGTGCTTCCTTCTGCGTGAATTCCTGAGTCAGATTATGCGCCTCGTGAGATTCACGATATTAGTAACCATAGTCACCTTCTTCTCCATCACCCCCATTATGAAAACTTACCAAGCACTTGCTGTGGGCCTGGCACCATGCACATCACTCGATATGCTCTATCTTATTTCATCTTCATAAAAACCCCATGAGATAAGTTCCAGTATGACCCCCATTTTAAAGATAAGGATACCAAAAAGCGGAGACAGTTACCTACTCAAAGATACGTGGCTACTAAGTGACACAGCTGGCATTCAAACCTTGTTTCTCTAACTCCAGAGTCTGAGATTAAACCCCTACAGCCCAACGCTCTCCTATGCATTATTTCACTATATTTGATTTACGTCCCTTGAAGCTTTGAACAATAAGATAAGGCTGAAGTGACTTCATTCAGTTTCTGTTAGTTAAATCATTCCTTTGGCCCCTTTACTGAATGCTTACTACATGTTGACTATTATGCCATGTGTTAGACATACAAAAGACATATAAAATAGGGTCAGGGCCCTCAAGGCAATTTTAGTTTGGTGCGGTGGGGAAAAAAAAGACAGACTTCTAAACAGATGAACTGCTATCTTCCTTGGTAGGCGGCACAACAGAAGAGTGAACCGAGATTGCCTTGGGAGCCCAGGGGCTGGAGACGCATGCGAGCTGTCTGGAAGGATGAGAGGAGGTACTCAGATGCGGGAGCAAGTGTCAGGGGAGGGGGGACACGCGAGGCAGAAGCAGGGACACGTGCTGCTGAGCTGAAAGAGGGCATATTCTTATACTCAGGGAATAATGAAAACTTTGAGGCAGATGGAGCATAAGGTACAGGGAATAACGTGTAAGACATGAAACTAGAGGGGCAAGTGAGAGTCAAACTACTGCCATTCTGTTCTTAATGACCACTTTAACCCTACAAAAGGGATGATGATGAGTTTCAAAGTTCTTGGAAGACTCATACATACTCAAATCAAACTTTCTACATATCACTCTCTATCTTATGTCAGTAATTGGTTTTTTTCTGGTTCATCCTTGATATTTCCAGCGGATTAAAAGAACATTCTTTGGAACTTCCCTGGTGCTGCAGTGGTTAAGAATCCACCTGCCAATGCAGGGGACACGGGTTCAAGCCCCGGTCCGGGAAGATCCTACATGCCGCGGAGCAACTAAGCCCATGCGCCACAACTACTGAGCCTGCGCTCTAGAGCCCACGAGCCACAACTACTGAGCCCACGTGCCACAACTACTGAAGCCCGTGCGCCTACAGCCCATGCTCCACAACAAGAGAAGCCACTGCAATGAGAAGCCCACGCACCGCAACGAAGAGTAGCCCCCGCTTGCCACAACTAGAAAAAGCCCGCGCACAGCAACGAAGACCCAACGCAGCCAAAAATAAATGAAATAAAATAATTTTTTTAAAAAAAAAACATTCTTCTACTTTTGGTTTTCTACATTCAACCTGCCTCAGAACTGTGGGTGGGCTAATGTTACCCCTCTCCTAAAGAAATCAATCTTATCCATTTAACCTTTGCCAGTATAACATAAGAAATGCAGAGAGAACAAATACAGAAATCTAAGGAAATAGTTCTTTTCTGAGAGCATCATGGGTTTTTATTTTTTTTCGTTTTTCATCTGAGAGTCAACTTTTTTTTTTTTGTGGTACTTGGGCCTCTCACTGTTGTGGCCTCTCCCATTGCGGAGCACAGGCTCTGCACACACAGGCTCAGCGGCCATGGCTCACGGGCCCAGCCGCTCGGCGGCATGTGGGATCTTCCCGGACCGGGGCACGAACCCGTGTCCCCTGCATCGGCAGGCGGACTCTCAACCACTGCGTCACCAGGGAAGCCCGAGAGTCAACTTTTTGACAGCACCTTCCCGTCAAGGAGTAACTAGAACAAGGGGTGGCTCAAGGGCAGGTTGGCGGGAAGGTTAAGTATGTTGACTTGGTTGACTCCGGTGTTTCCTGGATGTCAGAGCCCAAAGAACTGCACTCCCTGGTTCCTGAACCTACGCAAACAACCTGGGTTTGGAATTTAGGGGAAAAAAAAAAAAAACTAAAAGTTTTTAGGGCTAATGCACAGGTACCCCATAGAAAACTACAGCTCTCTGCTTTTAAGAAAAAACATTTGGAGTGAATAGTTGGTATATTTTTTCCAAAATAGCAAATCCATTTTAGAAAACAACAAGTTGATAACTTAATGAGTGTGTGTGTCTTTTTAAACTGAAATAGCTGGCAAATGATTAAACATAGCCAGCTTACAGGCAGCTTTCCAGTGTCAGTGAAAAGGCCGATTTGGATAGAGATCAATGAAGTAGTCAGAAGGGGCCGTAAGTGAGAGAAGAGGAGAAAGTTGCTGGGAAAAAAAAAAAAACAGAGGAAAGCGGTTACCAGGGACAACGTATCCATTAGTCACAGCCGGCAAAGCGCCTGGGGCACACGATGATTTAGAGACCCACAAAAATATTTAATTTTTATTTCTTTCAAAATCAAAAGAAAAAAAAGTGACCATATTATAATGAACCCGGTCTGGATTATATTCATCTTTATACTCACGCAGTTGTAAAATGCGATTGTTAATATTTTTTTTATGGAGGAAGGAACCCACGAAGGCATAAGTGCTGAGGGGCCATGAAAGTCTTAATGCAGCACTGGCGGTTACTAATGTGTTGGCTCAAAGGCCTAAGAAAACATAACCCTAATGTCTTGCATTGCATTAACATGATCGTGCTCACATTTCGCCGGCTGGGTGGGCCCCATCCACAGAGTCATGGGATCGCAGCACACTTACCAAAGTTTCCCCAGCTATTTCTGGAGACCCCTTCCACTTGCTCAGGAACAAGGCTAGAGCCCTTTGTGCTGCCCCTTTATTTTTAAATTTTTATTGGAGTATAGTTTCAGGTGTACGGCAAAGTGAATCAGTTATGCATATACATATATCCATTCTCTTTTAGATTCTTTTCCCACATAGGCCATTACATGTACTGAGTAGAGTTGCCTGTGCTATACAGTAGGTCCTTATTAGCTACCTATTTTATACATAGGATATATAGTAGTGTGTATATGTCAATCCCAATCTCCCAATTTATCCCTCATAACCATAAGTTTGTTTTCTACATAAGTTTGTTTCCACATATAAGTGATATCATATGGTATTAGTCTTTCTCTGTCTGAGTTACTTCACTCAGTATGACAATCTCCATCTACATCTCTGCAAATGGCACTATTTTGTTCCTTTTTATGGCTGAGTAATATTCCACTGTATATATGCACCACATCTTTATCCATTCCTCTGTCCATGGACATTTAGGTTGCTTCCATGTCCTGGTTACTATAAATAGTGCTTGTGCTACCCCTTTATTAACTTCCACTGACAGGAAGCCACCCAGGAGATGCCCCACCAATGTTCCTTTAACAGCATCTACTTCAGCTTTTCTGTCTAGGTGCTGTTCCCAAAATCCCAACCCCTCCTGGTGTCCAACAGCACTGTAGTGCCTTCCACCCTAATCCTGCGTTACAGCTGTGCTGCGTCCACCCAGGATGGGGAGAATCATGAGTCCATAAACCTTTTAGGTTGTTTCTGCTGGAAAATACTAGCCATTAAAGAAGTCTGAGGAAGTGAGATTTACCTACACGCTCATCACCTATCAGGGTACAGGGAAAGCAGCCGCAGGCCAAATTCTGCCACCCATACAGATGTTTGTTACACACATACTCATCAGTGGTCATTGAAGAGTTGGCACTCTCCTGCTAGCTCGATGAGATTTTAGCTCTTCTCAACCCTTCAGGTGATCCAACCACACTGTGGGAAATGTTCACAGGTGGCAGACTCTTCAGAAGCAGGAGTCTATGCTTCCTCATTGGCATCATTCAGAAATCCTCCTACACCAATAGCTGGACAAAGGACCACTCAGGGATCAAGCCAGATTGTAGGTTTCCCTGAAGGCTCACCCACTGTTCACACAAGAGGAAGGAGTCTCTTTAAGGTATTTTTAGCCAGTCCTCATATTTTGAATACCTTTAGCATCACCAATGAGACCTCATCTCTATGAATCATCAATGCTAAGTAATTAAGTTTACTAATAAACTAAGTTACTAGTTTCTCCAATAAAATCCCCTTTCTGACATTCACTGTGCTGATTAACCAACTATCGCGTTGACAAAGCCACCTTCTCTGATTGAATCCTAGCTAATCGCTCTTTTGCTTTGACAAAGCCACCTTCTCTGATGTAATCCTAGCTAATCACTCTTTGACTACACTTTCTGGATTACTGCATAGGTTTTGGCTTAACCTAATAAGCAGATACAAAATATCACAAAATTTAGGCTAAGTATTCTTAAATAAGTTATAGTCACCGTAAGGCAGTGGCATCTGCGTGGGTCCCAACGCTCTAATCCACACATGCAGATCTGCCATGACTTACAACACCCTGGGTATCGCACGAATGCCAAGGAAACACTGGGAGCCAAAGGCCAACAGAGGCCCAAGAGAGAGAAAGACCCAGAAGCAAGGTGATTCCTTCCTCACTCTCAATTACTGGCAATGGCGTAAGAATCCAGGAATTTAGAACCAATTGAGAGGGAAGGAGATGAGGAAGGAAAACCCTGGAAAAAGGCATCCCCCTAATGGGATAGCTGTTTTTTAACTCTGAAGGATCCAAAAAGTCAAGAGCTTGGGCTCTTCCTCAAGAATGAAGAAATTTATTCACAGAAATAACAAATTTAAATGTTTCTTTCAGATAGAAATGGGAGCCACGATCTTGTACGTAAAACTGACTTATTTCAAATTAAAGTTATATTTTTGTACTCCTGACTTTTGTGGAAGGATGTGACTAGGAGGTTATATCTGTTACAAAGCGATTGCATATTCATGCATATAGAGTCCATGCAAGGTCAAACGCCCAAAATAAAAGTCAGGGTCGTGCATGAAGCATGGGCTCATCAATCATGCCTAACGTGAGTCCTGCCAATCACTTAGGAGGAAACGCAGCCTTCAGATGTGAAGCTGGGACTGTAGCTTCAGAAGAACTCTGGATGAGGAAGTGTTTACGGAGATATCCTGCTCTGACAGCCACAATATAGAAACATCTCGTGCCAAATATGAAATGGAAAAAGGAGCAGGTAGCTGTGCTAGGATCTGAAATTTATGTTTCTCATATTTCCTGGCTTATTCATCTTCAGTTATCTTTTAGTATGTTGGGCAAGATGTTTTTTAAAATTCCAGCCATATTAAGGAAGTCAAAGCAATTTTGTTTCTGTCTGCTTGAGAGATCTAGAAGAAAATGCTGCTCTCCACATACCAGTCTGCTGATGGCCGCAGAAATAAAGACACTCCCCAAGTGGAAAGTGAAACTCAGGGGCACAGATGGGTCCCTCTCGTCTGCCAAACCTTTCCAAATGGAGAATATTTATTTTGTTCTATCTTAATATTACATAAGTAATTTGTATTCACCATAAAAATACTTGAAAGTACAAATAAAATGTTTTAAAAAATGAAATCACTTGTAACCTCCCCACCCAGTGATTACCACTGTCAACATTTTAATGTTCATATCTGTTTCTATACATTTCATATATACGTATGAATATTTCAAAAGTAGGATCATGCTGTATATACTCTTTTTGTAATCTGCTTTTATTTAACTCATTCTATGGCGGCCCTCTTTTCATGTCGGTAAATTTCTGTCTACTACAGTGGTTCTCACACTGGATCGTGCATGTGAAGAGCTCCACACAGCACAAGGTGCTTGGTCTTCACCCACTCAGTTGCCCAGTCTCCACTTTAGTAGTTGGTGGGAGGGGCAAGAATTTGCACTTCTAACAAGTTGATGCTGACGCAACTGATCTGGGGAGCACAGTTTGAAGACCGTGGTCTACACCATCATGTGAATGACTGCTGAACATTTCATGATACAGATGAATGAATTTATTTAGCTGTTCCCCTTTATTTGAATATTTGGATTCTTTCAAACCCAAATGATGCTGGGAGAAACATCCTTACAGCTAAACCTGCACTTGTTTTTATGAAAGACCAGTTTCCTTGCTCTGAAATCCAAGAAAGGTAAAACACTGGAAAGAATTCTCACTACCAGGAAATGAGAGAGGAAGAATGATTAAAATCCTCCTGGTTTAGGGTTATTTAGAGCTCACAATGGAAGGTGAAGTTTATGGGGGTTGCAGGATTAATGGAATTGCAGATAGAGACACCTGCCCAAAGAACACTTTGGCTAACTTCATTCCATTTCTGATAGTCCCATGACAAGTAGAACATTGGTACATGAGAGGAAATGCTTTATGTATTACTTAATGTTAAATGTGGCATCAATGAATTGATGAATGAAAAATTTTAAAAGCCAAAAAAGAGAAGAAAGAAAAGATGAAAAGTGATTTTGACAGTGATTATAGAAAAATGAGTGTCAAAAAATTTAGATGACCTTCATGTGACCAAGAGATTTCTATTACATTAAACTTTTTTTTTAAAAAAAAGGAAAAGTGGCTCAAAGTGCATTGTTTTGAGACTTTCAGGTTTTGAACAAGTTTCCATTCTATACCAAATTTAATGAATAGAAATTTAAGTACATCTCAAAGCTAGATCTCATAAATAAAAAAACTGAGTATGAAGCAACCTAATTTTTAAAGGGTCAGAATTTATAACAGTAGAGTTTACAGAAGTAATATAAAGTAAAAGAAACCTAAGTCACACTCATAAAGAAATACAAATCAGGGACTTCCCTGGTGGTGCAGTGGGTAAGACTCCGTGCTCCCAATGCAGGGGACCCGGGTTTGATACCTGGTCAGGGAACTAGATTCCACACGCCACAACTAATATCCTACATGCCCAACTAAAGATCACGCATGCTGCAACGAAGATCAAAGATCTCGCAAGCTGCAACTAAGACCCAGTGCAGCCAAATAAATATTAAAAAAAAAAAAAAAAAGAAATCAACACGAGGTTAGCTTCTGACGTACAGCATAGTGATTTGATATTTCCATATATTACAAAATGCTCACCATGATAAGTTTAGTTACCATCTGTCACCATACAAAGGTATTATACTATTATTGACTATATTCCCCATGCTGTATATTTCATCCCCATGACTCATTTATTTCGTAACTGGAAGTGTGTACCTCTTAATGTCTCTCACTTATGTGGCTCATTCCCCCACCTCCTCCCCTCTGGCAACCTCCTGTTTGTTCTCTGTATCTATGATTCTGTTTTGTCATCTTTGTTTTGTTTCTTAGATTTCACATATAAATGAAACCATTTAGTATTTGTTTTTCTCTGACTTACTTCACTTAGCATAATACCCTCTAGGTTCATCCATCTGTTGCAAATGGTAAGATTTCTTTCTTTTTTATGGCTGAGTAATATTCCATTGTATGTGTATGAGTGTGTGTGTATCATACTTTTCTTTTATTTTGTACCTATATAAGACGATGGATGTTCACTAAACTTATTATGGTAATTGCTCCATGAGGTATGTAATTCAAAATCACTATGCTGTACACCTTACACTTGTACGGTGCTGTTTATCAATTATATCTCAATAAAACTGGAAGAAAAAGAATTTTAACTATTATCCTCCAAAAATGCAAATTAAGGCATCATTATGTTTTCCTCTAGCAGACAGCAAATATTTTAAAGTTTGATGATGCTCAGGGTTGGCTAGAATACGAGAAATAGGTACTTTCATATTCTTTTGTTAAGAGGTCAAAACAGTACAAATCTTTGGAAAATAATTTGGCAATTCTATCAACATTTAAAAAGTAAATATTATTAAACCTATAATATTATTGCTAGGAATCCTATGGATATGTTTTAAACTGTTTCCCAAAATATACAAAGATATTCACTGAAAAATTATCTATTACAGAAAAAGACTGGAAACAACCTAAATGTCCTTTAACTGGAAAGTCTCCTTAAATAAACTATAATTCATCCATGTTATATAGCCCTTAAAAACAACAATGCTTTATACTGATATCCAAATACATACAAATTTATCAATAAGTGAAAGGTACAAGGTACAGAAAACTTTGTAGAGTATAATTCCTTTGTATAAACAAACATAAGCATATATATGTTTACAGAGAAGTATATGCAAAAGTTTTTTCTCAAAGGGAACCCCCCAAATTGTTCACTGTCATTTTCTTTTCTTTTCCAGGTGAGGAGATGGAGGGATGCCGTACATGGACATGGGAGAGGAGAGGCCCAAATCCCTGATACTCACTGGGGTGGAAGAAGACTTCTTGGTCCAGGGGAGCATATTTGATCCCAATCTTAACAGATGAACCAAATTTCAAAGTCTTCCACAGTGCCTGAGGACATGGTTTCTTTTTTTAACCATCTATTTAAAACTTTTAATGTTTACAAATATGTTCACAGCAGGTTTATTCATAATGGCGCCCAAATGGAAACAAGCCAGATGTCCATCAAAGGGAGAATGGATAAAAGGTTGGGTATTCATTCAATGGATACAAAAATACTATGGTATTCATAATAATTTAAAAAAAAAAAAAGGAGAAACTACTGCTACCTGCATCCACATGCATATATTCCAGAGATATTGTATTGAGCAAAAGGAAGCAAATACAGAAGAGTTCATACATTTGTATGTTGAAGAACAGGTGAAAACAAAGCTGTAGTGGCTGCCGTTGGAACAGAGGCTACTAAAGTGGGAGGTTACCGACTGGCAAGGGCGTGAGGGAGACCTCAGAGGTGCTAGGCTTGTTTTGGTATACCGATGTGGGTATGGCTTTACAAATACACACACATATGCAAAAATTAACCCAGCTGTACTGAAGGTAGGTGTACTTTATTATACACTGCACTTCAAAGAAATTTTTAGCTCTTTAGTGTGGTCTTTTTCCAGGCAACAAAATTTTAACAGAAAAACTGTGGAGCTCAACGAGGAGCACCTGACGGGTTATATGTTTTCAGTAATTTTTCACTAATCTAAAATAAATATCGCTTGATTCATCAATTCTCCTTGATTTATATTGTTAATTTAGTAAAAGGGTGTACTAGGACGAATCAAGAATAACAACCCTCAAAGATATCCTCATCCTAACCCCCAGAATCTGCGAGTATGTTATCTTCATGGCAAATGACACTGCAGATGTGATTAAATTAAAGGCCTTGGCGTGGAGGATTGTCTCAGATTACCCTGGGTGGGCCTGATGTGCTCAAAGGGCCCTTAAGGAGGGACACAGGGGAAATCAGTCAGAGAGAAGCAGATCTGACGATGCTACTCTGCTGGTTTTGAAGATGGCCGGGAGCCAATGAATGCAGGGAATACAGCCCAGGCAGAAAAGGGAAGGAAACAAATTCTCCTTTAAGACACTGAAGGAAACAGCCCTGTGGACACCTTGACCTTAGCTAAGTGAAACAGATTTCAGACTTCTAGCTTCCAGAACCATAAGGGAATACACTTGTGTTATTTTAAGCCACTAAGTTTGCAGTAATTTGTTACAACAGCAATACAATACAAAGGGGAAGCTAATATAGAGGGGAAAAAAGGTGAGGTGCAAATATTCTTACTCTTTTGAATTCTTTGGTTTGCTCTTCATTGAGAGAGAATGCTGGAGTCACTTTTTATGTCAAAGATGATCTCCATATCAACAGAGGTATTATTCCCTCCTACGAAAAATTTCAGTGAAGGAAAAGCCAATACTAACATACCTTACTTTAAATTAATACTAAGTATTTTTTCCAACTATAAAATTTATACATGATTCTTGCATAAAGTAGGTAAAGAAACCAAAACTGTCCTTTAAGAACTCAAGATCGAAATTGTCTCTGGCTGTTCTGAGAAATGACTGGCCGAGATTCTCGCGTCATTACCTGGGCTGATAGATCCACGTGGAAACTGGACTACGTACTTTGTTTCCAGAATGTCACTATTCACCGTATTATTTACTAGTCTGTGAACAAGGAAAGGAAAGTAGGATGGCTTCCTCCCTTCCCTGGCTCTCTTGCATTTGGCACGAGGCCAGGTGAGCTGGGAGATCAGTGTTCCCTGGGATTTTATCATGTTCAGCCTGTGTCCCCAGGGCATCCAAGTTCCTCAGTGATTACTGCCCCCTCTCTGTTTCCCATGCTGGAGACTGAACAGGCTTGAATGCGCTGTGAGGAAAGGTTGGGGGCTAAATGGTTCAAAAGTGAGAATCCTCAATCCCAAAGCAGGCAGGCAAAGGCATGTTACTGGCACCGAGGCTGTGTGCTGTCGAGCAGTTTGACACGCGGCATTTGGTACTGTGGAATTTTCTCCCTGCTACGTTCCTTCTGGGGACCCGGGATGGGGGGTGGGCGCGGGGGGTAAAATCCGTGCTATCTGGCAGTCATCAAGATCACCATCAAGGGCTGGGAGTAAAAAGTTCCCAACTCTAAAATGTGGGTACAGAAGCTCTTCCCATAGTGTCTGCATGGAGTTCTGAAACTGGGAAAGAGCTTGTAAGGGTGCACTCTGTATGTGTGTGTATATGTGTGTTCATTTGTCACCAGTGAGAGACAAGTTTGTGTTCACAAGCTCCCTAGGTATTTATAGTGACTACTATTTACCCAATGCTAACCTAGGAGCCTGGAAGGAAGCCCTGGGAGGATGGGGTAGCTCTTTTCCTTTCTGTCCAGAATCCTTCCCTTTAAGACATCCGCCCCTCTGAACACAGGCGTGGACACAGAGCCCAGGGTGAGCCAATGTGACTGGCCCTAGACACAGTGACTGGCCCAGGAAGGGCCATGGGACATAAGCCCAACCAATCAGGAGGCTTCTCCAGGATGCTTCTGTAGAAGCTAAGAAGAGTCTTGCCTTTCTCACGTGTCAGGAGCTGTTTGACTGTGATGTGGAAATGGCCTTACTTGGTTCTCCACCAAGTAAGGAAATGTGAAGGCATAAAGTTCCAGGGAAAACCTTGTGAGCTGCTGAACCCTGATTTGTGTAGAAGTCACAAGCCATCCCTGGGTTCATTCATGCATGAGGCCAGCTCCACCCTTCTTGAGGTTTGGAGCTAGAACTTCATCCTTCACTGTTTGAGTTAATTCACTTTTGTGTTTCTATCCGTTAGAATGAAAAAAGAAACTGACAGAGATTTATGGAAAAACAAGGCATGTGTGCTGCCCTCAGAGAATTCAGGATTCATATGGAAAGATAGGGACAATTACAGAAGAAAATACAAGTTAAAATATACTTAAGCATCACGTTGTACTTACGTCACATATATCTGTACAGTGAATAATTCTGTCAAGTGTATGAAGAATATGCTAGAGTGCACAGCTGAATGGTTTAGAACAATGCCCATTATTCAGTTCCCCTTGGGACTCAGAAGTTTCTGGCCCTTGTTTTGAATGATTTCACTTTCTGAAAGATAGTGGAGTAGAGTGGAAAGCACATAGACTACAGAGCCAGATGTAGGAAAAAATCTGGGCTTGCCACACTCCCAGGTACCTGATTATGTCAGTTTGGATGTCTTCATCTGGAAATACCACCCTGACTCAAAATGCCTGAAAAAATATAGAAATTTATTTTCTAATCTGACAAGTCCAGGGGTGGGGTAACTTTGAGGTTAGTTAACTCAGAGGCTTACTCATGTCATCACAAACCCTGGTTCTTCAGCTTCTCCACTTTGCTATTTCAGGTCACAAGATGACGGTATTTATTCCAGGCATCATATCCAGGAAACACCAAATCCAGAGATTCTGCCTTTTTCAATGTGCCCTTAGGAATTCTAAATCTTTTTCAGGATATCCAACCCCCAGCATTAGTTAGAACTGAGTCACATGCCAACCCCCAAATTAATCACTTACAAAGGGAACAAGTTTACCCCGATTGTCTTAAATTCATCAGGACTTACACTTGGAATGTGGGCTAAGAATGCCTTCCTTTTAAAGCATGGAAGGGTTAGGGGTAAGGGGATGTGCTACATACTCAGCACAATTGAGGCTCTACCAGCAAGGAAGAAGGGGAGATGGAAGGTAAGCTGGCAACTAGTAATGTCTGGCGGAGTGCCACAGGTTTCCTACAAAGCGTCTCTGAGCCTTGCTTTTTCTCACCTATCGAACAGGAGTCAAAATATCTATCATATAGGTTTGTGAGGAATAAATGGAATAGTAACTTGCTTAGCATATAGTAAGTGTTCAACAAGTATTTATTCACTTTCCCCTTTCCCTTCTCGTTCAGAAACATGTGTTCAACCACATTTTTTTTGAACATTTACTATGCACCTGGCCCTGTACCAGGTATCAGGGACAGGGTGGTGAATTAGAAAAACACAATCCCTAATGTGTTTACATTCTGCAGGAGAGACAAATAATACACGATAATTGGCATCGAAAGTAACTGTGATCATGGTAGTGCTGAAAGGAAGTAAAGGGAGATGTCATATTCAAGGAATCTTTTGATCCTCTGTTTTCAATTTAGGGAGAAAAAAAATGACGATAGTATCTCATTTCTCCTGATCATCAACTATAAAGAGAAATATTGACCATACACTGATCTTTGCTCCTTTAGTATCAGTTGATTTTCCTAAAGTGAAAGATTATTCCAGTTGTGCTTCCTTTCCTATCTTAATTCTGCAGTGGTAACCTAATTTTTGTACACTTCCATCACAAAGAAGATTCTTTTTAATCTCTCTGTTTACCTAAGGTCGAAAGAATAAAAATTATTTCGTCGACAGAAGCTCAACCAATGGTAACAGCCACAGTTGCAGCACAAGGCGTAGGCATAGCTTTAAACTTTTTTTTTTTAATTGGGGCAGGACAGTAAACCTAAATGTCTTTAGAAAATTTTATAATTTTTGCACTGTCACAAATAGAAGCACTACCTCACATTCACAAATTATGTAATTCAGAGTTTCCTCAACTTGGCTGTGTATCACAATACCATAGGGAACTTGTTAAAAATACAGATACCATCAATCCTCATTATTCGTGGATTCTGTATTTGCAAATTCACATACTCACTAAAATGTATTCGTGATCCCAAAAGCATTACTTGTGGCACTTTTACGATCACTCATCAACATGTAGAGAGAGGCGAAAAATCTCAGTCATCCAACATGCACATTCCTAGCTGAGGTGGAAAAAAGGCGAGGCTCTGTTTTCTCCTTTCAGCTTTAACACTGTAAACAAGTGTCCTTTTTGCGCTCTAATAGTGCCATGCTTTTTGCATTTTTGTGCGTTTTTCTTCGCCACCACTTCTCCACCCCCCCAGCCCAGGCCATCCCCCCAGCAGTGCTGAAGTGCTATCTAATGTCCCTGAGGTGCCAGAAGGCCGGGATGTGCCTTCCAGAGAAAACAAGTTAGAGAAGCTTGGTTCAGGCACAAGTTAACAGTGCTGTTGGCCGCGAGTCCAGTGTTAATGAATCAACATCCAGGAAAGGAAGAGAAAATCTGCTGATCTCTGGGCGAGGCCACTCGGGAAAGTGCTAAAGTAACACCTGTAGTGCGTGATGAAGCTATGGAAAAGATGGGAAAGCAGCTAAATTGGGGGATTCATGAGACGATGACAGATTTTTTTTTTAAAAGCAGAGTGGGTAGCATTATTGTGAGCGTGAAAGCCAAAGAAATTTGTGGTCACGTTATCCAGAGTCAAGAAATGCTAAGCCCTGTATAAAATAAATCAGCTACGAGGATATATTGTACAACACAGGAAATGTAGCCAATATTTTATAATTACTATAAATAGAGTATAATCTTTAAATAACGTGAATCACTAAGCTGTATACCTGAAGCTTATATGATAGACTCTACCTCAATTTTTTTAAAAAGATAAGTTTTTTTTCCCAGGTCATTAGGCTCTGGTTGTCAACTACACCTTCACACAAGGGTTGCTTTTACCTCCCATGATTGGCTAGAAAGGTAGTAGCTTGGATGACTCTTTTTTTAAACACTGGATGATTACTAAGAGAAATCACATCTACCTATTGAGACACCCTACATCCATCCACCCATCTTCTCATCCATCAGATTTAAGCGTCACATGGGCAGAAACCATGAATATTTGGTCCACCAGAGTGAATCTAATACCTTAGTCAGTGATTTTTCACATACAAGACACTCTTCCCAGGCAATGTGATGGGAACTGAATTCTTCCTATAAATCGGTGGTTCTCAAGCAACAGCGATTTTGCCTCCCGGGGGACATTTGGCAATACCTAGAGCCATCTTTGGTTGTCACAACCAGGGAGGGGGACTGCTACTGGCATCTAGTGCATAGGGGCCAGGGACGCTGCTAAACATCCTACAATACACAGAACAGACTCCACCCCCATAACAAAGAATTCTCTGGCCCAAAATGTCAATCATGCCCAGGTTGAGGCAAACCTGCTTACATGGATGGATATAACAATCACAGTAGGCAATTTCTCACCCTCAGACGCTGCACTCCTGCCATATTCCACAGTTGAAATGACACAGCAGTACCGAATCATGTCACCCCACACACACACACAGTCGGCCTACCATGCAGGAGGTGTGTGGAAAGATCCCTGGGGAAGGCTTTTCTCTCTCCTGTCCCACTGGTTTGTTGTTACTCATCCGAAGCCAAGAAAGCATGTATTTTTTTCTCCCCAAGTTTTTAGACACCTATTTTTCCTATTTGCATTACCCATCCCTATTTCCTTCTTTGCATCTCATACAAAGTACAGTCCAGCTTCATAGGAAACAGGTGTACCCTGACCCCCTTTGTGAATTTCTATAAAGGGCTTGGGAAAAAATGCATCCCAGGGCCCATGAACATGCACTGCGCCCTCCGCCTCCCTTCTTTTTCTCTGGGGAACGAAGGGAACCTTGACCTGCCCAAGACCCGAACTCTGTGACAGCACACGCAGGATTGGTTGGACCTGCTCTCCAGTTACCTCAGTCACGTGCTCAGCCAGTGAGCAAAGAACACCAGATTCCTAAAAATCGTATTTCCTGAACAAATATTTGTGGGCAGGGACAAAATGACAGAATACTTGAATTCAGGTGCAGCATTTCATTTTCAGTAAGGTTTCATTTCACAGTGAATATAAAGACAAGCCAAATTAAACCAAAGGTTAGATGTTGTGAGTAAATCTATTTTTTTCCCCTTCTACTGTTATGGTTTCTATTTGAGAGGAAAAAATATATCTAAAAGAAGATTTTTTTCCCTTAAGAGAGGTTATTCAAGATTAAGCAAATTAGAGACTTCCCCGGTGGTCCAGTGGTTAAGACCCCACACTCCCAATGCAGGGAGCACGCTTTCAATCCCTGGTTGGGGAACTAAGATCTCACAAGCTGCATGGTACGGCCAAAAAAAAAAAAATTAAGCAAATTAACTGTCTTTGTTCATTTACCACATATTTAGTGAGAACCAACTGTATGTCACACTCTGCGCTAGGCCTGGAAATACAAAAATGAAGGTACACTGTCCCTGCCCCCGAGAAGCAATATCAGCTATTAATTTAACATTTTAACATGCATTTTTATGTTAAAAAATGCAGTCACAGACCGAGAGAAAATATTTGCAATAGACACAACTGATAAAGGATTGTCATCCCAAATATAACAAGAACTCTTAAAAGTCAACAATAAGGAAATCAACAATCCAATTTTTTAAATGTGCAAAAGACCTGAACAGACACCTCACCAAAGAAGATATACAGATGGCAAATGAGCATGTGAAAAGGTGCTCTGCATCATATATCATTACGGAATTGCAAATTTAAAACAATGAAAAATTATTACATACCTTTAAGAACGGCCAAAATCCAGACCACTGATAACACCAAATGCTGGTGAGGATGTGGAGCAACAGGAACTCTCAGTCATTGCTGGTGGGAGTGCAAAAATGGTACAGCCACTTCAGAAAACAGTTTGGAGGTTTCTTGCAAAACTAAACATAGTCTTACCATACAATCCAGCGATCACGCTCCTTGGTGTTTACCCAAAGGAACTGAAAACTTATGTCCACAGAAAACCTGAACACTGATGTTTATAGCAGTTTTATTCAGAATTAACCAAAACTTGGAAGCAACCAAGACATCCTTCAGTAGGCGAATGGATAAATCAACTGTGGTACACCAGACAGTGGAATATGATTCAATGCTAAAAAGAAAAGTTTATCAAGCTATAAAAAGACATGGAGGAAACTTAAATGCATATGACTAAATGAAAGAAACCAATCTGAAAAGGCTATATCCTGTACGATTCTAACTATAGGATGTTCTGGAAAAGGCAAAACTATGGAGACAGTAAAAAGACTAGTGGTTGCTAGGGATGGAGGGGAGGAATGAATAGGCAGAGCACAGAGGACTTTTAGAGCAGTGAAACCATTGTGCATGATACTGAAATGGTGGATACATGTCATTATACACTAGTCAAAACCCAAAGAATATACAACACTGAGAGGGAACCCAAATACAAACTATGGATTTGGGGTGATGGTGATATGTCAATGCAGGTTCATTTGTTATAACAAATGAACCACTCTGGTTCGGGAAGTTGATAGTGGGGAAGGATGGGGGCAGGGGGCGGGGGCGGGGGATAAAGGGAAACTCTGTCCTTTCCACTCAGTTTTGCTGTAAACCTAAAACTACTCTAAAAAATAAAGTCTATTTTTTTAAATATATGAAACTACACATACAGGTATATGAGTTCAATAGTTTATTTTAGATGGTGGCGATAAACTCTGTACAGGGTAATATGGAAGGCAGAGATCACAGTGATCATGTATATAAGCGAGAAGGAAAACAGTGACGGTCAGGAAGGACCTTATCATAGGGGAGATGATGCCTGAGTTGAGTGTTAAGAGGTGAGGACTTTCTGGTCTGAAAGCCTGGAGAAACGTGTTCTAGGAGAGTGTACAGTGTGAAAGAGGACCTTTTCTGAAGTAACTGCTTTCAAAAACCCAGCTCGATCTCTCTCAAGCAATAAAAGTCAGAATCTACTGGGTCCTATGAGTGAACAAGCCTGGGCTCAGGTTGCCCCAGGGCTCAAAGGGCAGCCCTACGACAAAATCTGCAACTCTCCCTTTCTCCACTTGCTTTCTCAACATTGGTGAACCCTCTTGCTTCCTGTAAGATGGATGTAGAAACCCCAGCACCCTCTTACTCTCAGTCCATGGTAAGTGTGGACAGAGCACACGGGCTGAAAGTGAGAGAAGAGATGGTTCCTTCAGACCACTGTTTAGCTGATGCTTACTGAGATGACACCAGGGGCAAAGACCCCAGAGGAGTCCTATTCAAGGAGACATGAAATAGCATCATGTGTTCAGAAAACCACATGTGGTCCAAATGGATAGAGCATCATGTGCAAAACAGAACGTATGGAGAGGTGGGCAGAGGCCAGATCAGGGAGGGCCTCAGGCGCCATTTGAAGAAATCAGGATTTTATCTTTTAGGCAATAGGGAGTCATTGAAAGGGCTATGCAAGGATGTGAAATTACCAAATTTTCATTTCTGATACATCGCTCTGACAGTGCCTCCACTGTCAGAGTGTGTGACTTGGCCAAGTAACTTGACCTCTCTGAACTGCTTTATTCCTGCATTAGTAGAATGTGAACAATAGTTGTACACGCCATAAGATTACGGTGAGGATTAAACGTGCTAATATTTGTAAAATGCTTAGGACAGTGCTTGGCACATAGAGTTAAGTATTTGCTGCTACTGTTATTGCTGTTGTTGTCGTTGCTGTTATCAGAAGAGTGAGAGACCTGAGGGAAGGAGGTGAGAAGCAAATTCATCTGAACCCACATGGTCTTCATCCACACCACTTTACTATTTCAGAAAACTCTTGCCCTGGAAGGTAAAAGTTGCAAATAACTTCATTTTTCACTCCAGGAACACTGTCTAAGGCCCAAGAATGTTGCAATAAATAAAAAGCATCAAATGTCAGTTTATACCCCAGGACTGTTTGAACCCTTTGCCTCAAAATCCTCACCTTTGCTGTTTCCTCCAATCCTACACCATTTTATACTGTCATTATCCAAGATCCCACACTATCAGACCCAACTTAAGCAGAATTCAAAACCTCAGAAATAGCCCGACTTGGCCCTCCTCCCTCTGAGATGCTATCAGGAGCCCGGAGATGGAGCTCTCCATCACTGCCGTCAGCAGTAGACTCTGCTCTTACGACCAGATTGTTTTGGTGACATTTTCAGGAAGCCAGCCTGTGGCTTGACAAGTGGCAATGCTCCAAGTGAGAGAGGAGGGACTAAACAGGGCTTGACGACAAGAGAGGAGGGTATGAGTAGAAGCACCGTTAAGAAGAGAGATCTTAGGGACTGGCTGTGGGGAGAGAGGACACTCCAGCATGAACACTAGAGTAACCGGGTAGGACATGGAAGGGTTTTCCAAAGTAGAACCTGCAGAGTTAGGTGGGTGTGATTTGGTACATGAGCTGGAACCAGCTCTGTCTGCCTTATTCTGATTTCTATCCATCCACAAGCCCTGCCTACAAAGAGCCCCTCAGAAGTGGGAAGGCCTGGATGCAGTCTGGGTGAGGCTTTTCAGGTTCCATAAGTGGATACCTTCTCCAAGCCTTGCTTATCATTCTCTCCTTAGTGAGGAACTCCGCCTGTATGTGGCTGGGCCTACTTGTGGGCCCCCTGTTCTTTCTTGTGCTTGCCTACAGGTCAATTTCTGAATTGTTAGTGGCCAGAAAGCATAAAATCCACTGTCAAAAGCACTGACGTAGATTTTCCTGAAGATCTGGGGGGAAAGACAAAGATAGGGAGACCAACTCCTCCTGGCGTTGGCACTCGAGGTCCAGCGTCCCAGGAACCTCCTCCTCAGGGCTGGGCAGATCAGGATGGTGGGTCACCTGACATCAAGGAGAAGGTTAAGACTCCCTTCGCAATCTCCCCTTGCCCTCAAATTCTCCTCCATAGACTGCAGGCTCACCCACCGCCCTGCCCCAAACAGTCCTTTCTGGTCTTTCCAGCTGGTATCTCCTCCCCTCACATTCCTTAGCAAAACCCATCCATTTGCATAATTCCCTCAGCAACACAAAAAGCAAGCAAATAGGGCTCAGTCAAAGAAAAATTACCTCACATTTCCAGGGTCGCCCTTTGTATGTGTGAAAGTATATTTATTACATTAGTTAGAGAAACAATGCTTGACTACAGGAAAGCAGTACTCAAAGGGAGACCTGTCCCTGGAAATCGGAGGTTGGCACTTGTCATATATTTTATGCCCAAACATTTCCCTGTCAAACCTCCTATGCTTTCAAGTATTTTAAGACTGATGTTGAAACTATTCCCCTTTGTGGCTTCCAGACTCCTCTCTCCTGCACTTAAGACTATTATGGCTAAGGATTTCTGGCCATCTCTCCTTTTCAGCGGCCCTCATCAAATTGATGTTCACCACACTTCCAGGTTTTTATCTCCTCTCCCTCCACACACTCTTTTGGGGAAGATTTCAGCAAGACGCAAGGGTTCGTTCTTTTTGTTTCCACCCTTTTTATTTCTCAATACATTTGCTTATTTTTAAAAAAGGGCTACACTCAGAGCAGAGCAGGGTCTGGGGCAAGAGATGGGATGGTTGAAATGGTAGAAAGGAGGTGAACAGATGAGAAGAAAACTTGTCTTTTATTTAATATGTGCCATTTGTTACAGATTCATGTACTTCTTTGCCCCCTTTGTAAATTGGGCCAATAGTAGCCTCTGCTCCTAAGGTTGTTGTGAAGTGAGAGGTGATAAGTGCAAAGTGCTTAGAACATGCAGAAAGGAAACACTCAACAAATATTAGCTGTTGTCATTATTCCCTCAATGAGCTTTAAGGAACATATTTGGAGGGGCATTTTTCTTTGGAAAGAGAGGTAGGGAAAGCTTCCCGGAGAGAAAACATGTCTCCTTTGAATTAAGTTAAACGAAGGAACTCTGATTGGGCCAGGAATAGTTTACTAATAAGTCTGACAAAGAAAGTAAATTATAAATATCCTGTAAGTAATGTTTAAGCTAATGATTAGCTCTATAGAAGTAAATCCTTCCCAAAACAAAAAATATTTTATTTATTTATTTTTTAAAGAAAGCATTGGTTTCACAACTTCCCTGGTGGCGCAGTGGTTAAGACTCCGCAGTCCAATGCAGGGGGGTGCCTGGGTTCAATCTCTGGTCAGGGAACTAGATCCCACATGCGTGCCACAACTAAGAGGTCACATGCCTCAACTAAGACACGGCGCAACCAAATAAATAAATAGATATTTTTAAAAAAGAAAGCATCGGTTTCTGTTTCTTAGCTCATCTTGAAGGTAGTGAAGCCTTCACATGGAATGCATAAAACTCTTGAGTTAAACAAGATCCTCCTCCTGCACCAGTATTGCTCATCCAAGTGACTCCGCGCCACCCATCTGAATAGCTTCCTGTCCTCTTGCTGAAGAACATCTGTTTTGTACTGGCACGCAGCTGAAAGAACCAGACCATCCTCACCTAGTTAGCAATTAACACTTATCTGGGATCAGAAAATGAAGTTCCATCTGTAGATTCTAAGGAGCTACAAGGCAAATAGCTGTCGACCTGAGCACCCTAGGATCTTGAAGCCGGGTTGACAGTGACCTTTAGGATTGGTTCAGTGATTCTTCTGGCTAGTGCTGCAAAAAGTTCTCTCCAGCCACGGTATACAACTAGAGTATCTTAGAGGGTTACCCAGAGTATAAGGCCTCGGGACACACTGCAAAGCACCAAAGCTTAAATCTAAAAACATTTCTGTGGGTAAAAGAGGAGTGCTCCAGGAAAACAGGGCTCCTTCCCGCTACAACCCACCAAGTGAAGACTAGGGGTAAGGAGTCTCAGTAATACTCCCTAAGGCAAACCATATGTGGAAAATGCTCCAAATAAATATTTGGCAAGCAGCATTTTTTTTTTTTTTTTTTTTTTTTTTTGCGGTACGTGGGCCTCTCACCGTTGTGGCCTCTCCCGTTGCGGAGCACAGGCTCCGGATGCGCAGGCTCAGCGGCCACAGCTCACGGGCCCAGCCGCTCTGCGGCATGTGGGATCCTCCCAGACCAGGGCACGAACCCGTGTCCGCTGCATCGGCAGGCGGACTCCCAACCACTGCGCCACCAGGGAAGCCTGCAAGCAGCAATGTTATAGAGCTGGAAGGAATAGTTCTCAAAATACCAAGATGTGATATTTCAGGGAAATTCTGAATGCTCCTTTCTGTTCAGTAGCATTTTTTTAAACATAATTGAGAGCACATTATATATTCTGTTCCAGTCTGTTTACTTCATTTAACCTACAGTGATTTTCCATGGCATTAGGCATACTATAGGAATATTCTATAATACCCCATCATATATTTTTTAAAGTACATAATTATTCCTCTATTACTGGAGATTTATGTATTTTTACATTTCACCACAAATAAGCTGACAAACACCGGGTTTAAATGTGGATTCAAATCTCTGGTTATTACCCTAGGATATTTTCCAAGAAGTGAATTATTGATCAAAGAATTTGAGTGTTTTTAAAGACTCTACCCGATAGGTTTTAACACTCCTCCCTGCAGTATGAGCATGCATTCCTCAACAGTCACGTTTTAAAAAAATAAAAATAAATAAATAAAACACCCTAATTTGGTGTGTAAAAATTTTAATTTGGATTCTTTTTATTGAATTCAATTTTTCATATTAGCCATTTGTATTCTCCTTATTTCACTTTCTGTGAATTATTACATCTTTTGTTCATTTTACTCTCGGCATCTTAATGCTTTTAAAAAATATATTAGTATAAGGGGGTTGAGAGGTAATAGAGAGTAACCACTAGAGAGTACAGAGTTTCTTTTGGGAGTGATGGAAATCTTCTAAAACTGACTGTGATGTTATACTAAAAACCACTGAATTGTACATTTTAGATGGGTGAATTGTATGGTATATGAATTATATCTCAAAAAGCTGTTTTTAAAAAAATAACTTCCTTTTTTCCCTCTTTCAAAATCTGTTGGCAAATTTTCCAATTCTGATTGCCTTTTGCTTTCTCATATTCAGGAAATACACACTTTTAGTTAAATCTATTATCTGTTCCTTAATGAATCCTCCCATTGCTTTTATTTAGAAAATTCCATCCCATGCAAAGATAGTCACTGACATGTTCTTTCAGTTTATTTTCATTCTTACTCCATTTGGATTTTGCTGCACATTACAAAGCGATAATTTAATGTTCTCCAAACAGGTACTTACTGGAACTTTTACCAACCCCCTTCCTGACTATGTTCTGATAGTTGCTTTGCAATGTTTTATATATACTAGCGTCTATTTCTGGGCTATTACTGTTATCACTCTGAGAGTTCAAATATAAACTTACAGTACTCTTAACATTTTTTTACCTTTAAAGTATGGCTTCATGGGCTTCCCTGGTGGCGCAGTGGTTGAGAGTCCGCCTGCCAATGCAGAGGACACGGGTTCGTTCCCAGGTCCAGGAGGATCCCACATGCCGCGGAGCAGCTGGGCCTGTGAGCCATGGCCGCTGAGCCTGCGTGTCTGGAGCCTGTGCTCCGCAACGGGAGAGGCCACAACAGTGAGAGGCCCGCGTACCGCAAAAAAAAAATATATATATATATATGGCTTCGTATGTAGTATTATATGACTTCATTAATCTCTTTCAAAGCATTCTTCGCTATTCTTGCACATTTTTTCTTTCAGATGAAATTTAGAATAATTTTATCGACCCTTTGAGATTATGACTGGGCTTATATTTGACTGATGGATTGATCTGGGAAGAAGGGAGATATTTAAAATATTTATCAGATAGGAGCACAATGTTTTGTTTTGAATCTATAGAAGTATTTTATTCATACAGGTCCCATACATATCTTAAGTTTGTCTACACATTTTACAGAGCTTATTGCCGTGATGAAAGGTAACCTATCCCCATTATATCTTAAAACAATTTTTTTGTTTGAATATGGAAAACTAATTTTTGGATGAGTGGCAGTATCTGCTAAAGTCTTATTAATTTCAAGACAAGATTCCTGGGCTTTCAACTTGGACAATTCCATCATCTGCACTAATGAAAAGTCTTTCCTTTCCCAATAGTTACAACTCAGTTCTAGTTCGGGTTTTATGACACTGAAAAATAGTAAATCAATATTCTGATGACAAGCCCTGAAAACTTTAAGCACATATTAAAAATTAAAGCCTTGACAAGGCGGCTTATAAAGGATACATAAAGCTCTCAAGCTTTTGAGAAAGACCTGAGGTTAATCAATTTTGCCACTTTGTAGAGTCTGTTTCATCGAAAATGCAGCTAAAGAACATGCAGAGGGGTTTACTAGACCAGCTGAGGAGACAGCTGGAGCAGACACTCAATGCTCTGGGGAGGGAGCTTCCCTTTTCCCTCAGGTGTGCCCTCCACATTCATACCACAAGTCATGGATCCTGTATTTGTGGACATTGCTCTTCTGCAGACATAAGCTGAAGCCAGTAATGCCCAGAAAGCAATACTAACTAGCTATTAAGTTGCATTCTTCTAAAGTCCCCGGTCTAGCTCTTTGTGCATAACCCGTGTTACACTTTCTGCCATTGCCAAACCCTCTCTCTCAGACATTTCTGCCTAAAGAATTAACCTTTATGTTTTGAATCACTACTCACACAAAACACCTGTTGGTTACAAACTATCAAATCCAAATACTAAATTTAATATTGGGGTGCTGGTAGCTAACAAAATAACTTGTGGAGACAAGGCATTGGTTTCTGAATAGCTGATTTTAATGGTCATATGACTAGTTCCAAACGCATCCAGTCATGCCCGTATTCAAAAGAGTAAACCTTAAGGTAACCACACTTGCCATGAAAGTGTTGCATTTACTTATTCATGTTCATCATAATGAGAAATGATTTTTATTTTTCTAAACCAACTGAAAAAGTCCAGGCCAACTGACTCTACAGATGAAATGAAGTAAAACATGGCTTCCTCCTCCCCCAAATGACTGCACAAGAAAATCCACTTCTGTTCTTTAAGTGAATTGTGCTTGACGAATGACACAAATACATGTTTAGAGACAACAGTGTTTCACATTTTCAAGGCTGTTTACCATGGTCTGGGAAGAGCCTAGGTAATTGCCTATAAAGAAAGAACCATTTTTGTTAACTCTTGTCCTTATTAAGTAATATGTGAATCTTGATCAGTACTTCATTAACTAGAACGCTTCCATTAAAAAATTGCAGTTTATGTATATTTAAGGATTTATTTAGGAATACAATTTCTAATAATTCCCTATAAAAGACCTTAAATGACAGTAAAAAGAAATTAGTATTTAATAACTGACATACAGGAAGCAATTTAAATAATTTATCTTTCCCAAAGAACTTACAACATTTTTGCTCCTCCTGAATGTAGTAAGGGTTTCCTTTTGAAACCATCTTCTTGATTCTTCCAATTCCTTGTTCCACTACCATGAATTTCATTTGTTTTAAGTTAGGTTGGATAGTATAAAATTGAGTCCTAATGGCTATATTAATCCCTGTAAAGCTATTAGCAATAGGGTAATAGACACATTTCAGCAAGAGCCACTCTAGAGAGATGACGTACCACAGCTATATAAAAGATGGTGGGGGGCTTCCCTGGTGGCGCAGTGCTTGAGAGTCCGCCTGCCGATGCAGGGGACACGGGGTCGTGCTCCGGTCCGGGAAGATCCCACATGCCGCGGAGCGGCTGGGCCCGTGAGCCATGGCCGCTGAGCCTGCGCGTCCGGAGCCTGGGCTCCGCAACGGGAGAGGCCACAACAGTGAGAGGCCCGCGTACCGCAAAAAAAAAAAAAGATGGTGGGTCCACAGTTTTAGTGTGGGGCTTGTGGAAATGGATTCTCAAGTCATATTTTTACATATATGGTGGAGAAAAAAAACCCCTCAAAGCTGCCAATTTAAATGTCAATAAGATTCAGTCACGCTACAGTAAGAGCACTGCGATGATATTTGTAATTTTTTTTAATTTTCAATTTTGCCAAATTCAAAAATCCATAAAACTGAGCAAATGAGCATGATGCTAACAACCAGTGACTCCAGGTGAAAGTTCTATAATGTTCACTGTACTATTACTTTTAACTTTCCTGTAAATTTGCAAATATTCAAAATAAAAAAATGACAAATGTCTATAGTATTCAAGATACAATGAATGAAGTTAAAGAAACACAAGACATAGACAAAAAGTATGTCACTGAAAATCACTGGTTTTAGAGTAAAAAAAAAAAAAAAAGGCCCAACTTACAGGTAAAATCTTTCTTCTAAAAGAGAGCATGGGAGGGACATGTGACGTGCATTCAAAGAACAAATTGGTTTAGAAGCCAATAGAGACAGAACACCATGCATATAATGTCCTCACCGACATCACCTCTTGAATTTTCAAAGTGGGTATGTTTTTCTTGATTCAACATTGGCTGCCCTGTCAAATCATGCAAACCATAGCAATCCACTGACATGCACATTTACAAATGATTAAGTTTCCAAAAGTGTGAAACTTTCATTCAGGAGAGTCAGTATAACGAACCACTCTGTAAAATAAAAACGTTTCCTAACTCCGAGGAATAAAATGTTTTATCAGTTGAATGCCTGAAAACTGTCTGATATTATGTATTTCCCATATACTATTTAAGTTGTCTAAGTTTTAAAGTACATGGATTTGATTCTTGTTTGAAGTCTCAGCTAAATGATAAAGCTTCTCATTTCCTATTAGATCGATGGCTGAATGGTATCAGCTTAGCAAAAGAGCAAGTTGGTTTTTTTTTTTTAATCTTCATTTACTTTGAGATTTGAGACAGCACAATAGCAACCGCAAATCGGTCTTTTAGTGAAAAATAGAGTAAAAACCATATGCTGAGAATAATATCAATACTGAGACAATCCGCCCCAAACCTAATGTTCCCTTTAGGATACCCAGGCCTTCAAGCATGCCAGGTGGTACAACAGCACACCTTTCCCCTCCTCATAGGTTCCGAGAGAGAAGGGAACTTAAAATGCAAGAGCTAACGAATAATGAACGGGCAGGTAACATGAAGAAGCAAGACGACGGGAAGCCAGTTCCTTTCAAAAGGCGACAGAGGTGACAGTCAGATGCAAGAGCCTGGAGGATGGACACAAGCAGACCCAAAGAGCAACAGGCTTATTTCTGGAGATAGTACCGACTGCTGCATCATAGGCCTCAGAGATTGTCTACATATGACTCCTCCTCCCCTCTGCCATACTTACACTTCACCCTTTCTGTCTTAGCTCTCCACACCAATGACTGCCAATCGGATCACAAAGGAGAACTGAGGCTGTAATATGGGACACTAGGAATATGGGGCACTATGAAAACAAGTTTATGTACAGCTTGATAGCAGGGTCTAGGGAGACTGGAGGAGGAGAAGCAAGACATATTTGAAAAAAATTGAGTATTACTCTGTAGACACTATAATAATCAAAGCTACCTTAACTTTGTAAATAACATAAGATGATTCATAGAATCAACTATAAGGTCTTTTTTTTGGCAGGGGGGGGGTTAAAAACATATGTACATTGTTAAAAGCATAAATGGGAAATATTCACATTCAGTCAAGCCCGTTTTTGCAAGTTCCCTGAGATGGCATATAGAGATACACAACACAATGCAATGTTACAGCAGAAAGTCAATCATTTACAAAGATCATTTAGAATAAAGTCAAATTTCTCTTTCAACAAATGTGGTCTACAAGATAAATTACATCCTGATTGTTGGCTGTTGCTATAAATCTATTCAAATCAGGAAAAACCATCATACTTAAAGCTCTCCAAGCAATTTTGGCACAGGTCAAACCTTCGGGTTTTGTTCAGTCCCTGAGTTCTTTTAACAGGATAACTTCCGTTCAACCTCTTCCCCAGCCACCCGGCCCACTCCCCCGCACAACGCCCTGCAACCTGCCCTACACTCTCACTAACTCTAAGTCAAGCCCGAAGGCTACAACCTCTCTAACCGACCTGCTCTGCAGAAACCATAGAGCTTCTCTGGCTTGAAGAGTTATAGGTGGAAGAATCAAATGGGGTACATCTCATGCCT
Source organism: Orcinus orca (assembly GCF_937001465.1). NCBI lineage: Eukaryota > Metazoa > Chordata > Mammalia > Artiodactyla > Delphinidae > Orcinus > Orcinus orca. Next base: position 77,318,736 of record NC_064564.1, on the reverse strand, counting down.
CCTAATTATTTCTAAAACTGCCTCCAAGGGTCAGTGTTTTAATGTCTCCAGGGCCTTATGCCTCAGATGCTCATCCAAACACTGGATGGCAAAGAGGTCGATGTCCGTGTCGAACTTGTTGGCGAACAAGTGGTGCACGCGCAGCATCCAGTTCAAGTCACCCGCTCCGAAAACGCACACGGAGCGCACGTGGACGCCGCTGCACGGCGGGTAGGGGGCGCCCTTGGAAATGTCACCTTCAAAGTACTGCCACTTGACAAACCTGGCAATTGCTTGCATGTCGGACATATCGTACTTATGGCTTAAGGACAGTGACCCTGGGACTTCGGGGATCCTCTGAATAGTGGCCCAGAGATACTCGTCCGGGCTGTATGTGTCTTTTGCCCACTCCATAAACTTTTGTATTTTTTCATTCTCGAGCACATACTCCACATACCTCCTACTGACCACAAAATAGGCACTGCCTGAAAACAGAGGTGTTTCAAGAGGAGGATGTATTTTGTCGGTCCCCATGTTTGTCAACTTTCCATTCACGACTGCATAATGCTTTTTCCACCTTTCTTTTTTATTGGATGGCATTCTCTCCGTTTCTAGGTTATTCTCGCCCATTAACGACTTGAGCTTCCTGACAATTTCCAGGTTGGTTTTAATAGGAAAATCCATACCGCAGAGATTTATCAAGTACTTCCAGTCTGCGTTCATTCGGTAGAGGTCCTGCATGCAGTTGAGGTCAGCCTGAACCCGGCTCCAAGATGCATACACAACGCTCTCCAGCTGACTGGCCACAAAGACATTACTGAAACAGGATGCAATGCCAATCACCGCGGCCAAAAAGGATTCCTCTGATTTTGAATCCACGTGAATGCAATAGAAATTCTGAGGCATATAAATGGCCCTCAGGAGCCTGTCAAGCATTTCAATTTTGTGATGAACCACTACAGAATATGCTATTGGAAACTCTGCCTCTTCCTTACTAAGGGGTTCTACAATATATTTGCGCTTCTTGATGAAAGAAGCACAATCACTGGTCATGTTTATGTAGTCATAGTTTGTCCATCGAGGGCGATTTCTAAATTTCACTGTTAGAATCTCAAGCTTTACCTTTTGGATTTCATCTACGTCACCCTGCAGAACTTTGGTACAATTAATATTACTACTAGGATTCTCTTCAAGCAGCTCCAAATGTCCAACATTTACAAATTCAGGCTTTTGATGAATTCTTAAAACAGAGAAGGTGACCAGGGAAAAAACAAGAAGGAAGAAGTAGTATTTAGTGGGATAAGAAAAAAGTTTCCTCCTCCGCAACTTCCTCAGCATTTCAACAACAATTGGGGACTTGTCTTTATTAAGGACAGTCTTCCAGGCTTCAAGCAGTAATGATTTCCCCTCTGTGGTGGCCTGGAGATTTGTCAGTTTGCATTTATCAGAAATGCAAAGGCATCTTGAAATGGAGGGCAGCACTAAAAGAAAAATAGAAAGGATACATACATATATATATATATATATATATTAAAAAAATACAGTGTTTCATGACATCTTCTCAGGTTCAAAAACTGTTCTCTTTGCTATGAGGTCAGATGTTTAAGACAAAAACAAAGTGGGTCAATCAGAGGAAAGGAAGTAGTGTTATAGGATACCCATCATCTCCGGCATCAATGCCAGATTGTCTTTTCAAAAAAGCTGAGTACAAGGATATGCTAGAATATCCTACAATCAACATTTTACCTCTCAGGTATATTGAGGTGCAAAACACAGTTGAAGACCTAGGCTATAGTTATTGAATTCTCCATAGTTGGTGAGTTTTTGATCCTGTGCCAGTGCTAATTAGCACCCCTTGCCTTGAAATCATTCCTAATCTGGGTTCCTCCTGACACATCCATTAATGTCCATCAGTTGGTGTCAGCAGCCCCAAGTATTTGAAGAGATCAGATCCACTCTGCTCTTTACCAGCTTAGGAGTGGGAGTACACTGAAGGAGACATTCAGAAATGGCTGTGGCTTCTAAGAATCTTTGAAGGAAAAGCGGGTCAACTGGATTTTCAAACTGGAACAGAAAGGCTCAGGTGAAACCAGGTCAGATTTGGAACTGTTTTGGGTTGACCTCACTTTGTTCAGTTCCATACCAGGCACCACAGGAAGAGAAGACATACATAATCCAAAATAGAGAAACAGCCTAGCTGAAAAACAACACTTGTATGCAAATTGTAACTTATGAAAGACCCTTTGTCTATATTCAAAAAAACCCACTTTTATTATGTAAAATGTTTACAAATATACAGATATTGTTTTGTTTTCAAAAGTCAATTTTATTACTCGGCAATTGGTTCTAACAAAGAAAGGCAAAACTATCAATTGTCTCAAAACCAGATTTATAGAGATCTGAAAAGTTTTTAACACCAGAATTAGCACTAGAACTTTTAAATATTTAATTAGGAAACAAATTGTGAATATTAATAATACAAATCAAAATAAATAACTGACCATCATTTGTACAGAGTAATGTTACAAAAAGTAGTTAGACTTTTTACCATTTAAATCAAGAAAAGTCGGGATCATTTAGTGCTCTGATTCCAGGTAACATCCTCTGCCCATGTAGAGTGCTTCTTATGCAGTCAGGTTTCTTAAATGTACCAGGCATCCAGCAATGCTGTTATGTCCCATGAGTCTTTTTTAAACAAAACACGTGAAACAAAAAGAAAAATTTGTGAAGGGATATATATGCCCACGTAAGTATACACACACACTCAGAAAGCATACTGGTAAACTAATTCGACATATTCACTTTTTTCTTCAAAATGATGGCTAGTCATATCCATTTTTTTCTTCAAAATGATGGCTCGTTGATTTCTCTTTTAAAACCTTCTCTCCAGTCTTTTTTTTATTTTTTTTTTTAGGCTATGTTTGTGGACTGCTAAAGGTTTGAAGACATCCCACAATTTAGGTTGAACTTTTTCAGAGAAAACTCTAGGAGCATTTCCCAACATGTGTGCCAAGGAACAGCTTAATGGTCCTATATGATTGGAAAATCCAACATATCCTATGCGGCTGTGAGGATTCCCAATGCTCACTGGCCCATTAAAGACAATCCTGCAATTGAATTAGCTGCTTATCTCATCTTCCTCCAACTATGTTGTCTACCACCCCACTCCAAACCTCTACTGGAAAGCAAACATTGGAAGATTCTGCTAAAATACTTATACATCTGAACTATTAACCCATCAGATCCCTAAACAAAGTTATACCCTTAAGCAATCTCTGCTTAAGGCATTTAAGAAAATCTCTGACTAATCATTATTAGTCAGCTTCTAAGCTAACTGAACAGAGACTTAAGTTGCCTCATGCAATAAAGAACACAGATTTACAAAATTAACCCAAGAAGGTCCATAACAACAATAAACCCTGGGCTGGGCAGGAGCAGAGGTCTGATTTCTAAAGTTGATGCATTATAAAATGTCCACTTTCAACAACAACAAAAAATTACAGGGCACGTAGAGAAACACAAGTCTGGCCCATACACAGAAAAAGGGGCTTCAATAAAAACTGTCCCGGAGGAAACCCAAGCACTGGACTTAACTACACAAAGACTTTCAGTCAGTTATTATAAGTATGTTCAAAGAACTAAAGAACTAAATCAAACCATGAGAAAGATATTTAACCAAATTGAGAATTTCAATAAAGAAATAGAAATTATAAAAAAGAACCAACAGAATTGATTGTATTGAAAGTACAATAACTGAATTGAAAAACTGACTGAGGGGCTCAACAGCAGGTATGCACTGACAGTAGAAGGAATCAATGGAACTGAGGAAAGGTCAAGAGAGAGTATCCAGTCTGAGGTACAAAAGGAAAAGAGAATTAAGAAAGATGACAGAGGCTCAGAGACCTGTGAGAAACCATTAAGCACATCAACAAATGCGTAACAGGAGTGTCAGAAAAAAAGTGGAGGAAAGGGTGGGAGAGAAGGGTGAAAGAGGGGGCTGCAGTCACAAGTATGGGGGAGGGGGTGAAGAAAAAAATTGAATAATGGCTGAAAACTTCCCAAATTTGACTTTATTTTGTTTACTGAAGTACAGTTGACTTACAATATTAGTTTCAGGTGTACAACATAGTGATTCAATACTTTATATATTATACTCCATTTAAAGTAATTGCCAAATAATGGCTTTATTTCCCTGTGCTGTACAATATATCTTTGTTGCTTATTTTATATATAATAGTTTGTGTCTCTTAATCCCATACACCTATTTTGCTCCTCCTCCCCTGCCCTCTCCCAACTGGTAATCACTAGTTTGTTCTCTGTATCTGTGAGGCTTGTTATATATATTCATTTGTTTTATTTTTTAGATTCCACATATAACTAATAACAGAGTATTGTCTTTCTCTGTATGACTCATTTCATTAAGCATAGTACTCTCTAGGTCCATCCACACTGTTGCAAATGGCAGGATTTCATTTTTTACGGCTGAGTAATATTCCAGTGACGGGCAATTTAGTTTGTGTCCATATCTTGGCTATTGTAAATAACATTACTATGAACACTGGGGTACATGTATCTTTTCAAATTAGCGTTTTCATTTTCTTCTTATATCCAGCAGTAGAACTGCTGAATCATATGGTAGTTCTATTTTTAGTTTTTTGAGGAAGCTCCATACTGTTTTCCATAGTGGCTGCACCAATTTACATTCCCACCAATAGTGTACTAGGGTTCCCTCTTCTCCACATCCTCATCAACATTTGTTATTTGTAGACTTTTGATGACAGCCATCTGACAGGTGTGAGATGACATCTCATTGTGGTTTTGATTTGCATTTCCCTGATGATTAGAGACGAACATTTTTTTCATATGGCTGTTGGCCATCTGTATATCTACTTTGGAAAAATGTCTAATCATGTCTTGTGCCCATTTTTTGATTGGGTTGTTTTTATATTGAGTTGTATGAGCTGTTTACATATTTTAGATAATAACCCCTTATTAGTCATATCATCTGCAAATATTTTCTCCCATTCAGTAGGTTGTCTTTTTGTCTTGTCCAGTGGTTTCCTCTGCTGTGCAAAGAGCTTTTAAGTTTAAAATTAGGCCCCATTGTTTATTTTTGCTTTTATTTCTTTTGCCTTAGGAGACAGTTCCCAAAAACTGTTGCTACAATTTACGTCAAAGAGCATTCTGCCCATGTTCTCTTCTAGGAGTTTTATGGTTTCAGGTCTTATATTTAGGTCTTTAATCTATTTTGAGTTTGTTTTTCTATATGGTGTGAAGAAATGTTCTTCTAATCTTGTTCTTCTACATATAGCTATCCAGTTTTCCCAACAACACTTATTGAAGAGACTCTTTTCTCCACTGTAAATTCTTGCCTCCTTTGTCACAGGCTAATTAACCATAAGTGTGTAGGTTTATTTCCAGGCTCTCTATTCTGTTCCATTGATCTATGTGTCTGTTTTTGTGCCTGTACCACACTGTTTTGAATGCTGTAGCTTTATAGTATGTTCTGAAGTCACGAAGGTGATATCTCTAGAAAAAATTTGAATAATGGCTGAAACGTCCCAAATTTGACTTTAAAAAATTAATCTGAATATCCAAGAGACTCATTGAGCTCCAAGTACGCAAAATGGGATGACTTTGGCAGACACTTTGGCAGTTTCTTACAAAGCTAAATATAGGCTAATCATTCAACCCAGTAATCACACTCTTAGCTATTTACCCAAACTGAACATGTATGTACACACAAAAACAAGCATATGAATGTTTACAGCAGCTTTATTCATAATTGCCAAAAACTGGAAGCAATCAAGATGTCTTTCAATAGGTGAATGAATAAACAATTTGTGGTACATCTATAAAATGGAATATTATTCAGTGAATTTTCAAAAAATCAGCTACCAATCTATTAAAAGACATGGAGGAAGCTTAAACGCATACTGCAAAGTGACATAAGCCAATGTGAAAAGGCTATTGTATGAGTCCAAAGGCTACTGTATGAGTCCAAAGATATGATAGTCTGGAAAAGGCAAAACTATAAGGACAATAAAAGTTCAGCATTTACTAGGGATTTGAAGGAAAGAAGGAACAGATGAATAGGTACAGAACAGGGCATTTTTAGGGTGATGAAACTATTCTATAGGATACTGTTACAGTGGTTAAAGGATACTATGCATTTGTCCAAACCCAAAGAATTGTACAACACAAAGACTGACCCCTCTTAATTATAATTAATAATGTATCAATATTGTTTCATCACTTGTAACAAATGTACCACACTTGTGCAAGACACTAATAGGGAAAACAATGTGAGCAGGTTTATGAGAACTCTGTACTCTCTGTGTAATTTTTCTGTAAACTTAAAACTGCTCTAAAAAATAATCTATTAAAATTGAAAAAAAAATTAATCTGTACATTCAAGAAGCTCAGTGACTTCCAAGGATGATAAACTCAAATAAATTCACATCTATATACTTCTTAAACTGTTGAAAGACAACTTGAAAATAACAAGAGAAAAGTGATTATACAAGGGGTCCTCAAAATTAAAAGCTTCAAATCAGAAACAATGGAGACCAGAAGGTAATGAATAACATATTCAATGGACAGAAATAAAAAAGATTCAACCAGGAATTCTATAATCAGCAAAATAGTTTTTCAAAAACAATGAGAAATTAAGACATTTCTGGATAAATGAAAACTAAGAGAATTCATCACTAGCAGACCTGCCCAAAAGAAATACTAAATAGAGTCCTTCAGAATGAAAAGAAAGGATACTAGACAGTAACTCAAATCCACATGAAGAAGTAGAAAGCATCTATAAAAGTATATACACAGGAAATGTAATTTTCTATGAACAGTTTTCCCATCTGATTTAAAAGATAACTACATAAAGTAGTAATTATAACACTGTATTGATAGGATTATAATGTATAAAGATGTGATTTATATAGTAATAATAGTATAAAGGAGGAAAGGGGAACAGAGCTATATCAAAGTTTTTGAATGCTATTGAAATTAAGTTGGTATTAATCTAAAGTAGAATGTTTTAAGTTAAGAAGGTTCATTTTTTTGTAATTCCAAGGGCAATCACTTTAAAAAAGCTCAAAAACATACAGTAAAGGAAACATCAAGGGAATTAAAATAGTACACAGGAAAATATCTAATACATAAGGATACAGCAATTGAGAAAGAGAGGAACAAAAAAGACGTAAGACACACAAATAACAAAATAGCAAATGTAAATCCTACCTTATCTGTAATTATAATAAATATAAATGGACTAAAACCTCCAATCAAAAGGCAGAGATTGGCAAAATAGATTTTTTCTAAAAATAATCCAACTATATGATGTCTACAAGAGACATGGTTTAGATTGAGAGACACAACTAGGTTTAAATAAAAGAATGTAAACAGATACACTACACAAATAAATACAAAAAAAAAGAGCTAGAGTAATCATACTAATCGGATGAAACAGACTTAAAGACAAAAATTATTAGACAAAGAAGAACATTTTATAATTATAAAATGAATAAAAAGGAGAAGGTCAACAAGGAAACAGAAGACTTGACCAACATTATAGACCAACTAGACCTAACAGACATCTATAGAACAGCTTCACCGAACAGCAAAACACACATCCTCCTCAAGGACACATGGAACATTCTCCAAGATGGGCCATATGCTAGACTATCAAACAAACCTTATTAAATTTAAAAAGACTGAAATGATGGAACATATGTCCTTCACTACAAAAGAATGAAATTAGAAGTCAACAACAGAAGAAAATTTGAGAAATTCACAAATATGTGAAAATTAAACTATACATTCCTAAATAACCAACGGGTCAAAGAAGAAATCACTAGGCAAATCAGAAACTACTGATATAAATGACATGAAAACAAAAACAAAAAAACTTACAGGATGCAGCAAAAGCAGTGTTCAAGAGGAATGTATATCTATAAACACCTATATTTTTAAAATATCAACCTTACATACCAACCTTACATAAATAGAAAGGACTATAAGGGAATACTATGAAAAGTCATCATCCAATAAAATTAGATAATCTGGATAAATGGCCAAATTCTTAAACAGAGAAACACAAACTACAGAAAGTGATTCAAGAGGAAATAGAAAATCTGAACAGAGCTGTAATGACAATTACCAAAAACCCTCCCACAAAAAAAAGCCCAGGCCCAGATGACTTCACTGGTGAATTTTACAACATTTAAAGAAGAATTAAATAAAAATCCTTCCAAAACTTTTATTAAAAAAATGGAATAGGAGTGAACATTTCCCAACTCACTCTATGATGCCAGTAATCGATTACCCTGATAACAAAAGCAGATGATGACATCACAAGAAAACTATAGATCAATATCACTTAGAGACACAAAAATTCCCAACACAATACCAGTAAACCAAATCCAGCAACATACAAAGGATTATATGCCAGGACCACATGGGTTTTAATCCAGGAATGTAAAATTGGTTTAACATGGAAAAGTCAATGTAACACACCCTATTAATAGAATAAATGACAATTACTCCATAATCAGAATAGACACAGAAAAAAGCATTTGACAGAATCAACACCATTTCATGATAGAAACAGTAAAATAAACTAGGAATAAAAAGGAATTTCCTCAACCTGATAAGCCATCTATGAAAAATGGACAGCTAACAGCACATCTTAATGGTAAACGACTAGAGTCTCCCCCGCTAAGATCAGGAACAAGAAAAGGATGTCCACTCTTGTTACTTTATTACATTTTACTGGAGGATCTAGGAAAAGCAATTAGGGAAGAAAAAGAAATAAAAGCCATCAAGTTTAAAATGAAAGAATTAACACTATCTCTATTTGTAAGTGACATAATCTTGTTTATAGAAAACCCTAAGAAAAACACACACAAAAATTAGAATGAATTTAACAAGTTTGCAAGATTCAAGATCATTATACAAAAATGCAGTTGTATTTCCAGATATTAGCAATAAAGAATCCAAAAATAAAAAGAAAGTAATTCAATTTATAATAACATCCAAAAGAATAAAATAGCTGAAAGAAACAATTCAACAGAAGTATAAGACTTGACTGTTGAAAACATTTCGTTGAAAAAATTTAAGACAATAGAAAGACATTCTACATTCATAACTTAAGACTCAATATTGTAAAGATGGCAATACACCCAATAATTAACCAGTAATTTTCCTATCAAACTTCAGTTGCCTTTTTTAGCAAAAATTGACAAGCTGATCCTAAAATTCATGTGGAAATTCAGGGGACGCAGGATAGACAAAACAGTCTTGAAAAAGATCACAGTTGGAAGACTCACATTTCCCAATTCCAAAATTTACTATTAATGCTATGGTAGGAGAAATGGTATGGTGCTGGTACAAGAAGACATACAGAACAATGGAATAGAATCCAAGAAATAAACTCTTACATTTACAGTCAACTGATTTTTGATATGGGTACCAAGAAAATTCAATGAGGAAAGAACAGTGTTTTAAGTAAATGGTGTTGGTACAACTGGATATCCGCATCCAAAAGAATGAGGTTGTGTCCCTATCGCACAGCATATACAAAATAGCATATGCCCCCAAAATGGATAAAATATCTAAATACAAGAGCTAAAACTAAAAAGAAAACAGGGGTAAATCTGCATGACCTGGAATTTGGCAATGGATTCTTAGATATGACACCAAAAGCCCAAGCAATAAAAGAAAAAAAAATTGATTAAACCATCAAAATTTAAAACTTTTGTGGTTCAAAGAACACCATCAAAAAAGTGAAAACAGGGCTTCCCTGGTGGTGCAGTGGTTGCGAGTCCGCCTGCCGATGCAGGGGACACGGGTTCATGCCCTGGTCCGGGAAGATCCCGCATGCCGCGGAGCGGATAGGCCCACGAGCCATGGCCGCTGAGCCTGCGCGTCCGGAGCCAGTGCTCCGCAATGGGAGAGGCCACAGCAGTGAGAGGCCCGCGTACCGAAAAAAAAAAAAAAAAAAGTGAAAACACAATCCACAGGATAAAAGAAAATGTTTTCAAATCATTTATTTGATAAATATCCAGAATATATAAAGAACTCTTACAACTCAACCAAAAAACAAAAGACTAGCACCTGCGGAATTTTTTTTTTGTTTCTTTTATTTATTTTTATTTTTGGCCGTGTTGGGTCTTTGTTGCTGCACACGGGCTTTTCTCTAGTTGCGGCGAGCGGGGGCTATTCTTCGTTGTGGTGCACGGGCTTCTCATTGAAGTGGCTTCTCTTGTTGCAGAGCATGGGCTGTAGGCACGTGGGCTTCAGTAGTTGTGGCCTGCGGGCTCAGTAGTTGTGGAGCACAGGCTTAGTTGCTCCGTAGCATGTGGGATCTTCCCGAACCAGGGCTCGAGCCCGTGTGCCCTGCTTTGGCAGGAGGATTCTTAACCACTGCACCACCAGGGAAGCCCATGTGGAGTTTTTTAAACAAGAAGTAGAAGAACTATCCTAAACAGATTTTTTTAAAGAATGTGAGTTCATAGTCACCCCAAAATTCATACGGAAAATACAAGTTCCTGACCAAAAACTTGGATCTCACCTCAAGAAACTGGCCAGAAACTTAGATCTCACCTCAAAAAAGCCTTGTCTTTACCATTCTCATCCACATCCTCAACATCCATCATGCTTTGAAAAATGCTTTTTAAAATGTAAAATCATGAGTCTCAGGTTTTAACACAATGGATAAGTGTCTGTAAAGTAGGTAAGCGTGTGAGAAAACAAGTCTATTTTATTAATAATGTTTCTGTGTATTTATCACCATGGAGAATAGAGAAGATACATTTCTTCCAATGATGTATCATTCAAAGTATTTAACTAGCCTAACTTCAAGATATAGAACATTCCCTTAAACAAAACTTGGCTAAGAGTTAGGAGAAGGTGAAGGGAAAATAAGATTTCATTAAGAAAGGGATTTCTATGTGGAAAAGTTTAAAGGGAGGCATAAATGTCCACATACTATATTATTTCAATGGAACTTCAGTCATCCAACATTACTTAGTTTAAGCACACACAAAGAATATTGAAAATATTAAAGAACAAATAACAGGGGACTTCCCTGGTGGCGCAGTGGTTAAAAATCCTCCTGCCAATTCAGGGGATATGGGTTCGAGCCCTGGTCCGGAAAGATCCCACATACGGCAGAGCAACTAAGCCCATGCACCACAACTACTGAGACTGTGTGTCACAATTACTGAAGCCCACGCACCTAGAGCTTGTGCTCCACAACAAGAGAAGCCACGGCAATGAGAAGCCAGCACCCCACAACAAAGAGTAGCCCCCACTCGCCGCAACTAGAGAAAGCCCGTGCCCAGCAATGAAGACCCAATGCAGCCAAAAATAAATAAATGTATAAAATAAATAAATAATAAAATTTAAAAATAAAAATGAAAAATAAATAACAAAAATATGGCAGAGGTTCATACCGCTGGGCCCAGTGTTCCTTCACCTTCAGATTTCACAAATCACATAGATTTCTTGAAGGATGTGGAGTGGGAATAGTCAATGAGGCCAATGACTGAACAATAAGAACCATTCTAAATAACCAAAGTTCATGAATTCTGAGATAGCAAGAAAAATAAAAGTCCCAGATACATACCAAGGCTTCCTCACCCAGGACCTACTACAGGACTTGGCAACTGTCATCGTGAGTGCCCTGGAAAAGGTCCTTCACTGGAACACTGATGCCTTTCCTAAAAGAGGAGACAGTCAGACTAAGTGAACCCAAGGACAATAAATATCGAGATCTCATCTCCTTCCCTATTTCCAGCTGTCAGCTGCCAGAACTTTGGGAGCCAAGACAATGCAGGAGTTTATTGTCTACGGAATCCAACCAGGACAAGTGAAAAAGACTTAATCATGCTGCTTACATTGGGAATGCCCCCCAAATGTTCAAGGAGACAGACTTGCACAGGGAAAAGAAAACTACTAATAATATCCTCAGAGAGGTAAGAAAAGTATTGTATACAATTAATCAATATGCAAGACAGACTGTATTATCTAAAAACAGGCAAAAAAATACTACCATACCATGTGCTCTTCTGAAATGTGATCTTCCCACCCTTCAATCAAGAAGTGGTCAAAACTCCCTTCCCCTTGAATTTGGACAGCCTTATGTTTACCCTGACCAGTGTGGGGTTTGGCAGAAGTGATACTACGTGACCACCAAGATTAGGTCATATAAAACCACGTAGCTTCTACCTGGTTGTCTTGGAAAATGTGCTCTCCAGAAGCTCCCCGCCAGAGGGAAAGTTCACTTCTCATGTTGCAAGAAGCCACACAGAGAGGCCACACATTGGTACCCAAGTCAACAGTCCCGGCTGAACCCAGTCTTCAATTCATCCCAGGCCAGGTGCCAGCCACGTGAGTGAAGAAGCCACAGATGACTCCAGCCCCTAGTCAGTCAAGTCTTAACTGAATTCCTGACCCACAGAATGTGTGAGCAAAAAATAAAACAGCAATGTTTTATGTTACTATGTTTGGGGTGGTTTGCCTCACAACAATGATTAGAACAAACAAGAAACCACATAAACAGAACACCTGGCAAATAAAAAGCTCTTAAAACTTAATAACATGACAGCAAAAACTGAAAAACTCAATAGAAGCATTGGAAAATAAAGTTGAGAAAAACTCTCGGGAGGTTAAGCAAATAGGCAAACTACCTGATGGAAAATTAGAGAAAAAAATATAGTACTTTAGAGAACCAGACCAGGAGATCCACCATCCGAATTGTACCTCCAAAAAGAGAAAACAGAAAAAATGGAAGTAAATAATTAAATCAATTAAATAATTCAAGACTGTATTTCAAAACAAAGGGATGGTTTCCAGACTGAAAAGTCCCTTGGAATACCAACATGATGGGTGAAAACAAACCCACACCAAGACATACGTACTAATCATGAAATGTCAGAGCACTGGTAAAAAGGTAAAAAGAGTTATGTAGGTTTCAGGGGGGGAGGGGGGCGGATGGCGTAATAATCCACATGAAAAAGATTCAGAAGCAAAATGTCTTCGTACTTCATAAAAGCCAACCAAAGAAGCCAGATGATAATGGAGCAGTGCCTCCAAAGTACTAAAAGGAACTGAATTCCAGATGAGAATTCTTAGAACCAGATGAACTACTAAGTAAATTAAGGGTAAAATAAAAACATTTTACATATTAAGAAAGGCAAGCCTTCAAAATATTTACCATTATGCATCCTTTTCCAGGAAGCTACTGGAGGATGAGCTCCATCAAAACTAAAGTATAAACCAAGAAAGAGGAAAACATCAGAATCAGAAACTGTATCACAATACCAGCAGGAAGGAAAGGAAATACCAGCAGGACAGTAAAGGAACACCCTAGGCTGTGTGTGTAATAGGCCACAGACAAATATAGAAGATGGAAGTGGGTCAGAAGGCCCTGGAAGAGATGTCTTCAAGAAGATGAAATGGATGGAATAACTGATGGGAATCAGCATATTGAAAGCCAATGTAAGCAACTGGCAGTTTGGGGTGAATCTGTAATAACTACATTGAAAAAAAGCAAATGAAGGGGGTTGAGGAAATAATTATCATTGACTCAAAAGAAATCAGAATCATGAGATGATGACAAAATCAATCACAGTGTAATCCGTGGCTTAGCTTGGAAGAGCATCAGTATTAATAACTTAAACACTGTTTTCCACGAGATTCAACAACACTGTATTAGGAGCACAGAGCAATGGCAGAGATGGGTGTTGGAACACAGGGGTTGTGCACTTTGACCAGCATCACATAACTGGCCATAGGGGGTGTTTAGAATTACATTGCTGTTCCAAGCAAAAGGCCTCTTTCTCATTTTATTCTTCCACCAAGTGCTCTTTGCATTCAACAGCTCAATGGTAAGGATCTGATCAAAAACATACAGTAGAGGTAAAGACTACAACTAATGCAGGCTTGTTTGCACAGTGATAAATAGATGAGGAGATGCACGTAAGAGAAGTCCAAAAACCATTGATCATCAGATCTAGATTTCAGCTTGGAATAAGTAAGAAACATCAGAAGACCTTACAACGTAAAAAAATAAGTGCTATAGCGGCATTTCAAAATTCAAATCTACTAGATATGACTAGCACGTGCCTCTGTATTTTATTTATTTATTTTTACATCTTTATTGGAGTGTAATTGCTTTACAATGTTGTGTTACTTTCTGCTGTATAACAAAGTGAATCAGCTATACATATACATATATCCCCATATCCCTTCCCTCTTGCGCCTCCCTCCCACCCTCCCTATCCCACCCCTCTAGGTGGTCACAAAGCACCGAGCTGATCTCCCTGTGCTATGAGGCTGCTTCCCACTAGCTATCTCTTTTACATTTGGGAGTCTATATATGTCCACGCCACTCTCTCACTTCGTCCCAGCTTAGCCTACCCCCACCCGACCCCGTGTCTTCAAGTCCATTCTCTACGTCTGCGTCTTTATTCCTGTCCTGGCCCTAGGTTCATGAGAATCATTTTTTTTTAGATTCCATATATATACATTAGCATATGGTATTTGTTTTTCTCATTCTGACTTACTTCACTCTGTATGACAGACTCTAGATCCATCCACCTCACTACAACTAACTTGATTTCGTTTCTTTTTGCCTCTGTATTTTAAAATGAACCAAGTCCAAAATGATGATATTCATCTCAATCACACACTTACTAGTTTAATTTAGAAAACTATCACCATATAAAGAAGCAAATGAAACAAAATGTTTAAAGAAATGAGCTACATGTGGCTCAGGCTATCTTCTCCTTAATTTTTTTTTTAATAATAGAAAGGCAAAGCAGGAAGAGGGAGGGAGGGGGAATAATATATATTTTATTATAAATTAATATGACATAACATATTCAGAATTTGGAAGAAAAAGGATTTACCATATTTACATGACTATTCACATACATCCGTACACACCTCTAAGGAACAATCAGGATTTCCTTGTTCAGCCTCTAATTACACCTAAGACTCCTAGACAAAGAGATAGTGTCCATCAACAGATGAATGGATGAAGATGTTGGGGATGGGGGGGGTTGGGGGGTGGGGGTGTACTACTCAGCCATAAAAACGAATGAAACCCTGCCATCAGCAACAACGTGGATGGACTTGGAGGGCATTATGCTAAGTGAAATAAGTCAAAGAAAGACAAATACTGTGTGATCCCACTTACATGTGGAATCTAAAACATACAACAGGGGGTGGGAGGAATTGGGAGATTGGAACTGACATATATACACTATTGACACTATGTATAAAATATAAATAACTAATGAGAACCTACTGATTAGCACAGGGAACTCTACTCGATGCTCTATGGTGACCTAAATGGGAAGGAAATCCAAAAATGAGGGGATATATGTATACATATAGCTGATTCACTTTGCTATACAGTAGAAACTAACACAACATTGTAAAGCAACTATACTCCAATAAAGATTAATTTAAAAAATAAACAAAAAATACAACAAACTAGTGAATATAACAAAAAAGAAACAAACTCACAGATATACACAACAAACTAGTGGTTACCAGTGGGGAGAGGGATGAGGGGAGAGGCACTGTAGGGGTAGGGATTAAGAGGTACAAACTATTATGTAAAAAGTAAGCTACAAGGATACATTGTACAACACAGGGAATATAGTCAATATTTTATAATAACTATAAATGGAGCATAACCTTTAAAAACTGTGAATCACTATATTGTATACCTGTAACTTATATCACACCACGTCAACTATACTTCAATTAAAAATTAAATTTTAAAAAGTAAAAAAGGGACTTCCCTGTTGGTGCAGTGGTTAAGAATCCGCCTGCCAATGCAAGGGACACAGGTTCAATCCCTGGTCTGGGAAGATCCCACATGCCGCAGAGCAACTAAGCCCACGCACCACAACTACTGAGCCTGAGCTCTAGAGCCCGTGAGCCACAACTACTGAAGCCCCTGTGCCCAGAGCCCGTGCTCTGCAACAAGAGAAGCCACCGCAATGAGAAGCCCACGCACCGCAATGAAGAGTAGCCCCCGCTCACTGCAACTAGAGAAAGCCCACGCACAGCAACAAAAACTGAATGCAGCCAAAAACATAAATTAAAAAAAAAAAAAGAGAGAGATAGGAAGGGCTCTGCACTGGTTAGCTTTGTTAACCTTTGTTAAGGTTAAAGCTGACAGATATAACTGTCAACTATAATAAAAGAAAGGAGAAGTTAAAAAGGTAAATTCTTTTCTTCACCAAAGTAATTCTGGTTTAAATCCAAATAAAACCAAAGTAATTCTGGTTTAAATCCAAATAAAACTACTACAGATAAGAATAATTCTACCTATTGCCTATTGTACCATTTTTTAAGTACTGGAAATATTCTTTCTTAAAAAAGTACACACCGGCCTTCCCTGGTGGTGCAGTGGTTAAGAATCCGCCTGCCAATGCAGGGGACATGGGTTCGAGCCCTGGGCCGGGAAGATCCCACATGCCGCGGAGCAACTAAGCCTGTGCGCCACGACTACTGAGCCTGAGCTCTAGAGCCCGCAAGCCACAACTACTGAGCCTGAGCTCTAGAGTCCGCAAGCCACAACTACTGAGCCCGCATGCCACAACTACTGAAACCTGTGTGCCTAGAGCCCGTGTTCTGCAACGAGAGAAGCCACCGCAGTGGGAAGCCCATGCACCGCAATGAGCAGCAGCCCCCACTCGCCACAACTAGAGAAAGCCCACGTGCAAAAACGAAGATCCAATGCAGCCAAAAATAATAAATTAAATAAATAAAAATTGTAAAAGAAAAGTACACACACACACGTGTACACACCATGTATGTGCACACATCTGTGTGCCTGTATAAACAAATAGCTGGATCGATAAATCAGGGTTCACAACCTATTGCCCTTCTGCAGCAGGAAGCATGGTCTAAGTTCAGTCACTCTTTAGTTTCACTGAATACTCCTCCGGGGCTCAATTTCAGACTACAAGGACTACTGTTCTGTGGCCCAGAGGCTGTGACGGGAGGAAAATACTATTATGATTGATGCCAAGGCCATGCAAGTATCTCAGAGGATCGTGACTCAAGCCACGGTGCCCAAATGCCACCCTGAAGCAGGCCAATGGAAGGAGTGGGAAGCAGGTAAGATCCCAAGGCAGAGGCCTTGCCAACCAGGGTGGGGTTCTTTCTGCCACCTGCACCTCCATGGCCTCACGTCATCCAAGGGTACCCGGTCTCTGTCTCCTGACAGCTGTGCCCTGACTGAAGGGTGGTCTCTGCTGCCTAGTGAGTCTGCCTAGTGAGTCTGTGACTCACTGCAGTGAACTCCCTAGCTTCTCTGAGGTCTCATGTTAAAACGAACTCCTGAGACTCCACAATGCCTGCCTCTCCAGACTGGCCAGGAACAGCTCTTGGGGTCCCCATACCTCAGCACCAAACTCCACAGTTTAGGTCGTTGTCTCCCAGAATCCATCCCAGAGTTTCCCTGGGCTCCAGCCAAGGAAACATAGGCAACAGGGGACTTTCTATAACCAAACTGGACCATGTTTCCCATGCTCCCTTGGGAAAGGGCGCTTTCTACACCAACTAAAGCCAGATGGTGTGATGGAGGGAGAAAAGGCCCATGTCTCACTTCTTCAGACCCCCATGTCCTAGAGCCACACACAGAATGCAGCACAGAGAATTGCTTGGTTATGTTTGCTGAAAGAAAGAAAGTCTCTCTCAAGTGAAGCCCACGTTCCTCTGCTAAAAATTGAACATCTATCCTCTCTCCCTTTTGAATGTCAGAGAAGGGTTCTGTCACCAGTTCTCTACACTTGCAGCAAGGGCTATCCTATTTTAGAGAGTCTATCAAAAAGAACATGCTGTTTAAAGATGAAATTATAGTAAACGATTAAACCCCTCAAAGAATTGAGGAAATGGCACCAAACTTTTGAAAGCTAGAGGGACTGAGTGGTAACTGACTTGGAGATCTCAGAAAGCTGAACCTGAAGCAGGCAGAGGAGAAAGCTGAGAGGCAACTCAACTTACAGCACAGCTCCCCCTACCCCGCACCTCCCACCATCAGCCATCTGCTCCTCCTCAGAAGGCTCCGGAACTGGCAACACAACTCCTCTGGAAGCGGTGTGTGAAGTGGAGTTAAACTCCACTGAGTGAAAATCTACTTAAAAGGCTGTTAAGACTCCCAGACCCCTATTCTTCATAACCCAGTAAATACCCTTCCGGGCCTCAGTGAAAAGCTCTGGAAAATGTGAAACAGAGGGTATCTGACCTGGAGGGTACAAGGCACAGCTGAGGGCAGGAGTACCGACCTGAAAACAAGGGAATTAAGTCACAGGTCCTCATTTCCAGAACACTGGCAGGCAGGCATATATATCCCCCAGGCCTCGGCCTCAGATAAGAGAAAACTACCCGATATCCAAGCAAAGCTCATGACACAAAAGAGATCAGAACAAACAGAAAAAACTGAGGAGAGTATCAGTTAACTATTTCCATATAATCAACCACAATTCCTAATGACTGAGAAGAACAACAATTTATGGTTTCTCACTACTTTTAGAATTGGTTGGGCAGTCCTTCTGGCTTTACCTGGGCTCACCTAGGCGGCTGCATGCATATGGAGGACTGTCTGGGTTGGAGGGTTCCATACAGATCATTCACATCTGCACATGGTACTGGACGCTAGCTGGGGTGCCTCTCATCATCTGCTAGTCTGGACAAGATTCCTCACTTGGCAGCTGCATGGCAGCATACCAAGAGAACACAGCAGCTCCAAAGCCTCATAAGGGCTAAGCTCCAGAACATATACAACATATACAACATATACAACATCACTTCTGTCACCTTCTATTAGTCAGAGAAAGTCACCAGGCCAGAGGAAGTGCAGAGGAAGTAAGCTTCTACTTCTGGATAGGAAGACAAGCAAAATCAATTGCAAGGGGGCAGGGATACTGCAATGGGAGGAATCTGTATCCATTAAATATACTGTCACATGGAGAAATTAAGATCAAGAGATGAAAACTGCAACAACAAAATCCTAGTGCTATTGTCGGCAAAGGCATAAGAGAAACTAGTGCAGCCATGAAACAAGAACAAGAGACTATGAAAAAGGAACAGAGAATAAAAATGAGCTCTTAGGGAGAGGGGCAGAGTCAAGAGGGCAGAGTAGGAGGACGTGGAGTTCACGTCTCCTCATAGGTATGACGGGTGCGTCGGAGCGCCTGCTGGACATTGGAGGAGGACCTCAGACACAGGGGTACAGGAGGGGTCCCGGCACAGCCAGGTGGGACAAGGGAGGGAAGAGGGGGGAGGACGGGTGGAGACGGGATGGGGACGGTGACCTGGGGTTGGATGGGAGGAGGAGAGGTTCCCACACTCAGGGGGACCCACTCATGGTGGGGGGATCGGCAGGGACAGGAGGGGACCTTTGGGGGACCACCACCCCTGACAGAGCCTCCTCCGGCTGTGTCGCATCCCCAAAGCCTCTTCTGGCTGAGTGGGTCCCGGTGGATCTGAGCACCACACCCCCGCCCCCTGCCACAAAGCCTCCTCCAGCTATGTCGGCCCCTGTGGACATGCCCACGGAAGCCTGCACCCCAGCTGGCCTACACGGGCTCATATACTCCAGGTCAGCTTCAGGAGCAGATGCTGGTGAAAGGAAAACATGCAGAGGTGGGGCTGATACAGTGGATCCAGAGACCTACCTAGAGGTCTTGGAGGCCCTCCTGGGGAGGCGGGGGTTGGATGTGGCTCACGTGAGGGCAAGGACACTGACAGCATAGCCACCAGTGAGTTTTTATTTTTTTATTTATTTTTTTAATTCTTTCTTTTTTTTTTTGCTCTTGCGCTTTGTTTTGTTGTTGTTTAATTTTTATTTTTTCTAATATTTTTTATTTTCCTAATTTTATTCTGTTTTTTAATCTTTGTTATTCTTCTGATCTTTTTCATTTGTTGTCTGTTTTTGGGGGGGTATCTTTTTTTTCTTTTTTGCCATGCTGCACGGCTTGTGGGGTCTTGGTTCCCAGGCCATGGGTCAGGCCTGAGTCCCTGTGGTGGGAATGCCAAGTCCAAGCCACTGGACTAACAGAGAACTTCAAGCCCTAGGGAATATTAGTCAGTGTCGGCCCTCCCAGAGGTTCCCATCTCGGCACCAAGACATGGCTCCACCCAACTGACTGCAAACTCCAGCGCTGGACACCTCAGGCCAAACAACCAGCAAGAGAGGAACACAGCCCAAGCCATCAACAAAAATGAGATGGCAGAGAAATACGTTACAGACAAAGGAGCAAGGTAAAAACCTACAAGAAAGATAAATGAAGAGGACATAGGCAATCTACCTGAAAAATAATTCAGAGTAATGACAGTAAAGATGATCCAAAATCTCGGAAATCGAATGGAGGCACAGATCGAGAAAATACAAGAAATGTTTAATAAGGATCTAGAAGAACTAAAGAACAAACAGTGATGAACAACACAGTAAATGAAATGAAAAATACACTAGAAGGAATCAACAGCAGAATAACTGAGGCAGAATGAATAAGTGAACTGGAAGACAGAATGGTGGAAATAACTTCCAAGGAGCAGAATACAGGAAAAAGAATGAAAAGAACTGAGGAAAATCTCAGAGACCTCTGGGACAACATTAAACACCCAACATTCAAATTATAGGGGTCCCAGAAAAAGAAGAGAAAGAGAAAGGGTCTGAGAAAATATTTGAAGAGATTAGAGTTGAAAACTTCCTTAACATGGAAAAGGAAATAGCCACCCAAGTCCAGGAAGCACAGAAAGTCCCACATAGGATAAACCCAAGGAGAAACACACTGAGACATATTAATCAAACTAACAAAAATTAAACTCAAAGAAAAAGTATTAAAAGCATCAAGGGAAAAGCAACAAATAACATACAAGGGAAACCCCATAAGGTTATCAGCTGATTTTTCAGTAGAAACTCTGCAGGCCAGAAGAGAGTGGCAGGATATATTTAAAGTGATGAAAGGGAAAAACCTACAACCAAGATTACTCTACCCAGCAAGGATCTCATTCAGATTCGACAGAGAAATTAAAACCTTTACAGACAAGCAAAAGCTAAGAGAATTCAGCACCACCAACAAATGCCAAAGAAACTTCTCTAGGAGGGAAACACAAGAGAAGAAAAGACCTACAAAAACAAACCCAAAACAATTAAGAAAATGGTAATAGGTACATACATATCAATAGTTACCTTAAATGCAAATGGATTAAATGCTCCAACCAAAAGACACAGACTGGCTGAATGGATACAATAACAAGACCCCTATATATGCTGTCTACAAGAGACCCACTTCAGACCTAAGGATACATACAGACTGAAAGTGAGGAGGTGTAAAAAGATATTCCATGCACTACATAATGATCAAGGGATCAATTCAAGAAGAAGATATAACAATTATAAATATTTATGCACCCAGCGTAGGAGCACCTCAATACATAAGGCAAATGCTAACAGCCATAAAAGGAGAAATCAACAGTAACACAGTAATTGTGGGGGACTTTAACACCCCAATTACAGCAATGGAAGCAATGGACAGATCATCCAGACAGAAAATTAATAAGGAAACACAAGCTTTAAATGACACATTAGACCAGATAGACTTACATATTTATTATAAATCACAGTATCAGTCACATACCTAGTAAGTGAGAGAGCTAAGATTCAAACCTACACAATCTGGCCCCCAAGTTTATACTATACAGTTGGCCCTCCGTATCCATGGGCTCTGTATCTGTGGGTTCTATATCTTTGAATTCAAGTAACCTCAAATCAAAAATATTTGGGGGAATTCCCTGGCAATCCAGTGGTTAGGACTCTGCACTTCCACTGCAGGGGGCACGGGTTTGATCCCTGGTCAAGGAACTAAGATCCCACAAGACACACGGCACGGCCAATAAGTAAATAAATAATGGTCTTAAAAAAAAAAAAAACGGGCTTCCCTGGTGGCGCAGTGGTTGAGAGTCCGCCTGCTGATGCAGGGGACACGGGTTCGTGCCCCGGTCCGGGAGGACCCCACATGCCGTGGAGCGGCTGGGCCCGGGAGCCATGGCCGCTGGGTCTGCGCATCTGGAGCCTGTGCTCCGCGGCGGGAGAGGCCACAGCAGTGAGGGGCCCGCGTACCGCAAAAAAAAAAAAAAAAAAAACTAGCACTACTGTAAAAAGAAATGTAGACTGAGTTGTCCACTGTATCATTAAAAAAAAAAAAATGGGGGAAAAACATTCTAGAAAGATGCAAAAGCAAAACTTGAATCTGCCATTCTCCAGCAACTATTTACATTGTACTTACAACTATTTACATAGCGTTTACATTGTACCAGGTAATAGTCTAGAGATGACTGAAAGTATACAGGAGTATATGTGTAGGTTACCTGCAAATACTACATCATTTTATATAAGAGACTGGAGCACTGGCAGGTTTTGGTACCCTCGGGGGGTCTGGAACCAATCCCCACCACACCCACACCCACCCGCTGATACTGAGGGACGACTGTACTGCATATCAAGAAAAAGACGGGGGATCTAATAATCAGGGATCCAATATAAAAGAGAGGCAACAGAAATTCCCAGGATTCTGAGGAAAAGCAATCCTAGGATATGCAGGGGTCCTAGGAAAAAACCAGTCTTAACTGAACCAAGTCGAATGGCTACAGAAGATATTTAAGACAAAAGGGAGAAAATACCTGCTGTAAAAGAATGTATTTTGAAGAGATTTTGACAACTAACATAGAGTTCAGAGTTGAATAAGTAAAATGTACGTAGTAAAAATATATATATATATGAAAAGAAAGCATTATCTCTAAGGAAAACAAAAAAGTGCAATTAAAAAAAAATCCATGGTATGCTGCTTAACTAAGTTTATGCTACTATAGCTCAGCTAATACATGGTCATAATAATATAAACACTGAGTCATGGTCTGAAAAAATTATGATAATATACAGAGAATCTTGAAACTATTTTCATAATAATACTAGGATATCACATTCACCCTTTTTACTCCCATATTCTTACTACAAGTATACAGTGCAGTCTTCCAGAGGCTACATAGTATGTGATTTGTCTTCAGAATGAGTTCAGAGGCAAGTATTTTCTCGTTTCTATTAGGCTGTTTTCTATTAAGGCAAACATTAAAGAGATTTGCAAAAATATAAAATGTTATTACTCTTCTCACAAATTTTTATGAAAGGGTTTTCATTAAAAAAATATTACTTATGATAATATGCAAAGGACTTATCATTTTTTTACATAAATATTTAATTTTTTCTCAGTCTTAATTTCTAACAGGCTAAATGCTGATAAATATACCACGCATAAACAAAAGCTCTTCGTGATCTTCAATAATTTTTAAGAGTATAAAACAAGTTTTCAGAATCACTGATTGGGAGGATGGGAAACTGGGCTGTGAAGTGAACACATAGCAAGAGGGTTTGGAGATAAAAGAGAATTAAATCTTCTTTAACAGGAGAAAGTCAATAGGAAGACTTTACAACTGAAAAATAAAGAAACAGTATAAGCAAGCTATTTAAAGATATGGAAATAGAGACTCAAAGAAATATGTGAAAAGTTGAAAATGGGCTATTGAGCAACTGAAATGTAGCTAGCCTAACTAAGGAAAAAAATTTATTTTAATTAATTAAAATTAAATTTTAAAACTTGAAGGAGTGTAAAATGTCTTTACATTAAACATTTTTTCTGGTAGGACTCCATTTAGCTGTGAAGGCTGCATTGTGTAAGATATTCCTGTTTTATTGTAGCACATGTATTAGACAAAGGCATCATTTTAATACCTCATTAGGCATCACACTTCCTGATTTCAAAATATATTACAAAGCAAACAGTTATGCCAACAAATTGGACAACCTAGGAGAAACGGACAAATTTCTAGAAACATACAACCTGCTGAGACTGAATCAGAAAGAAAGACAATCTGAACAGACCAATCATTAGTAATGAAGTTAAACGTGTAATAAAAATTCTCTCAGCAAACAGAAGTCCAGGATCAATGGCCTCACAGAGGAATGTCAATATAGTCAATAGTTATGTACTATCTTTGTATTCTGACAGATGGTAACCAGACTTATCATGGTGATCATTTTGAAATATACAGAAATAGCACTTTGCTGTATTTTAAGAACTAACATAGTGCGGTATGTCAGTTCAAAAGCAAAGAAGCAAAAAATCTCATAGAAAAAGACATCATTTTTGTGGTTACAAACACAAACATCAGAGAAAAAGAGTTCACATTTATGGTTATCGGAGGTGGGGGAATTGGATGAAGGTGGTCAAAAGGAACAAACTTCCAGTTACAAGACAAATAAGTCCTGGGGAAGCAATGCACAACATGATAGATATAATGAACACTGCTGCACATCATAGATGAACGCTGTTAAGGAAGGAAATCCTGAGTTCTCATCACAAGGAAAATATATTTTTTAATTTAATTTTGTATCCATATGAGATGATGGATGTTCACTAAACCTATGTATTAATCATGTTGTGATGTATGTAAAGGAAAATCATCAGCCCGTGTATCTTTTTTTTTAATTTATTTAATTAATTTATTTATTTTTGGCTGTGTTGGGTCATCATTGCTGTGCGTGGGCTTTCTCTAGTTGCAGTGAGTAGGGGCTACTCTTCGTTGCAGTGCACGGGCTTCTTCTTGCGGTGGCTTCTCTTGTTGCGGAGCACGGGCTCTAGGCGCGCAGACTTCAGTAGTTGTGGGATGCGGGCTCAGTAGTTGTGGCGCACAGGCTTTAGATGCCCTGCGGCGTGTGGGATCTTCCCAGACCAGGGCTCGAACCCGTATCCCCTGCATTGGCAGGCGGATTTTTAACCACTGCGCCACCAGGGAAGTCCCCAGGCTGTGTATCTTATACAGTGATGTATGTCAACTACATTTCAATAAAACTCAAAGAGGGCTTCCCGGTTGGCACAGTGGTTGAGAGTCCGCCTGCCGATGCAGGGGACACGGGTTCGTGCCCCGGTCCGGGAAGATCCCGCATGCAGCGGAACGGCTGCGCCCGTGAGCCATGGCCGCTGAGCCTGCGCGTCCGGAGCCTGTTGCTCCGCAACGGGAGAGGCCACAACAGTGAGAGGCCCGCGTACCACAAAAAAAGAAAAAAAAAAAAAAATTCAAAGAAAAAAGCTTTTTAAAATATCTCATTAAAACGTTTTTATACTGCTTAACTATTAAAATGATTAAATTTTGGATATACTGGGTCACATACAATATAAAAATTAATTTTATGTTTCTTTTTGCTTTTTTTTAATGCAGCTAGTAGAAAATTACATGTGGCTCACATCATATTTCTATTGCACGATGGGGTTCTAGGGAGCAGGAAGTTCTGGGGGGCATTGGTAGAGGACTGCTACCTTTTATAACTACAATTCTTTGTTGGGAGACAATTCTCCATCGGTCCCTCGAATTTCTGCACATCTTGCAGAGTAAGGCACTAACTGCCCTTTTGTTCTGGGCTATTTTTAAGGCTATTCGTATAGCAAACAGCCTTGAAAGATAGAGAGTGCTTTCGTCCCTACCAAAGGGCAAGTGTGCTTACTGTTGCGATAATAAAGATAATATCTCTGGGAACAAAGGGAAGGTAGGCTCACTGCCCACCATAAAAGATTCAGGTTCCCTGAGCTCAGGGTTCCTCTCCTGTAATGCAACCCACTGCCTGTGTAGGTACCATATGGCTCTGTTCATATTGCCCTGGGGGAACTGGGGCTCAGGAACCTACATGAAAAATGCCAATACTCTGCTCTGTTATTGCTATAGGTAGTACACTGTCCTTTGTCTTTGGCCCAGGAGTCTTATGCCTTCTGCCAGCACCGATGAAAATTATGACCAATTTTAAATCTAAGACCTTTGATAGTTCTAAGAGCTTTTTGATAGTTCCACTCTTGTGGAAATATCTGCTTTTTTAAAAATGTGCATTTATAGTTATTAAAATAAAGGCTACATTTTTCTAGTCTTAAAGGTAGTGATAAAATTAAGAGCTATAAGGATAGTTAATCAGTTTTTAAACATAACTAGCATAAATCAATATTCAAGTCTTGGTAAGCAGAATGGTTATTAAAATTTCTTCCATTTTTACCTTTTTACATTTTCATTAACTGTTTAATCTCACATTAAAGCATATTTAATAATTACACAAAATATGTAAATATGATTAATGAAAGTCTCAATGACCTGCCCCTAATTTTAAATTAGATGAAACTAAATAAAACTATGTTTCAGGTTTCCCTGGTGGCGCAGTGGTTAAGAATACACCTGCCAATGCAGGGGACACGGGTTCGAGCCTACTCCAGGAAGATCCCACATGCCGTGGAGCAACTAAGCCCGTGCGCCGCAACTACTGAGCCTGCACTCTAGAGCCCGCAAGCCACAACTACTGAAGCCAACGCGCCTAGAGCCTATGCTCCGCAACAAGAGAAGCTACCACAATGAGAAGCCTGCGCACCACAACAAAGAGTAGCCCCCGCTCGCCGCAATTAGAGAAAAAGCCCGCGCGCAGCAACAAAGACCCAACGCAGCCAAAAATAAAATAAAATAAATAAATTTATTCAAAAAAAAAAAAAAACTATGTTTCACCCATGTGCTCACCTACGGAAGAAAAACAAATAAAGGTTCTCCATGCCTGAATTAATGGCATGAAAAGTTCTACAGAATTTTCTTTCACTTACTCATTATACTACTGTGGGAGGAAATGTCATTTAAATAACTAACTCTTGGGACTTCCCTGGTGGTGCAGTGGTTAAGAATCTGTCTGCCAATGCAGCGGACACAGGTTCGAGCCCTGGTCCGGGACGATCCCACATGCCATGGAGCAACTAAGCCTGTGCACCACAACCACTGAGCCCACAGGCCACAACTATTGAAGCCCTCACACCTAGAGCCCTCGCTCTGCAACAAGAGACACCACTGCAGTGAGAATCCATCACACCTCAAAGAAGAGTAGCCCCCACTCGACGCAATTAGAGAAAGCCCGTGTGCAGCAACGAAGACCCAATGTCACCAAAATTAAGTAAATAAAAATAAAATAAAAATAAATAAATAACTCTTGCATTTCATTCATGACTGGAAATAGTATTCATTCAATTGCCATCACTTTCTCCCCTGAGGCACAGCCAGGGACACAGCACCTGATGGCCAGAAAGAGGAGATAAAACCTACCATTTCTGCGTACAGGCTTGGCAGGACCCATGAAATACACCCCAGTCTGCACTACAGAGGGGAAAGCTGTAAGTCCATACAGAGGAAAAGAAAGGATCCAGGAAAGCTTCCTCAGTTAACAACCAACTTGAATCTTGAAAAATGGGTAGGATTTAGATATCAGGAAATAGGAGAGAAAAGCATCCCTACTTTCTATGCATGCTGACCAAGTGAAAGCCTGAAGCAAAGGAAGCCAGAAAGGAAGGCGCAATGGTGATGTGTAACAGAAGCAGTTTTAAAAAGAAAAGGAGGGCTTCCCTGGTGGCGCAGTGGTTGAGAGTCCGCCTGCCGATGCAGGGGACACGGGTTCGTGCCCTGGTCCGGGAGGATCCCACATGCCGCGGAGCGGCTGGGCCCGTGAGCCATGGCCGCTGAGCCTGTGCTCTGCAACGGGAGAGGCCACAACAGTGAGAGACCCGCGTACCACAAAAAAAAAAAAAAAAAAAGAAAAGAAAAGGAGACCACCAAATGGCAGACAGCAGAAGCAAGAAGAACTACAATCCTGTAGCCTGTGGAACAAAAAACACACCCACAGAAAGACAGATGAAAGAACAAGATAAAACCCCAGAAAAATAACTAAATGAAGTGGAGATAGGCAACCTTCCAGAAAAAGAATTGAGAATAATGATAGTGAAGATGATCCAGGATCTCAGAAAAAGAATGGAGGCAAAGATCGAGAAGATGCAAGAAATGTTTAACAAAGACCTAGAAGAATTAAAGAACAACCAGAGATAAACAATACAATAGCTGAAATGAAAAATACACTAGAAGGAAACAATAGCACAATAACTGAGGCAGAATAACGGATAAGTGACCTGGAACACAGAATGCTGGAATTCACTGCTGCAGAAGAGAATAAACAACAAGGAATGAAAAGAAATGAAGACAGCCTAAGAGACCTCTGGGACAGCATTAAACACAAAAATATTCGCATTACAGGGGTCCCAGAAGGAGAGGAGAGAGAGAAAGGGCCTGAGAAAATATTTGAAGAGACTATAGTTGAAAACTTCCCTAACATGGGAAAGGAACTTCTCTAAGTGGGAAACACAAAGGACCTACAAAAACAAACCCAAAACAATTAAGAAAATGGTAATAGGAACATACATATCGATAATTACCTTCAACATGAATGGATTACATGCTCCAACCAAAAGACGCAGGCTTGCTGAATGGATACAAAAACAAGACCCATATATATGCTGTCTACAAGAGACCCACTTCAGATCTAGGGACATATACAGACTGAAAGTGAGGGGATGGAAAAATATATTCCATGCAAATGGAAATCAAAAGAAAGCTGGAATAGCAATACACATATCAGATAAAATAGACTTTAAAATAAAGAATGTTACTAAAATGAAGAACGTTACAAGAGACAAGGAAGGTCACTGCATTATGATCAAGGGATCAACCCAAGAAAAAAATATAACAATTATATATATATGCACCCAACATAGGAGCACCTCAATACATAAGGTGACTACTAACACTTATAAAAGAGGAAATCGACAGTGACACAATAATACTGGGGGACTTTAACACCTCACTTACACCAATTGACAGATCATCCAAACAGAAAATTAATAAGGAAACAGAAGCTTTAAATGACACAATAGACCAGATAGATTTAATTGATATTTATAGGACATTCCATCCAAAAACAGCAGATTACACTTTCTTCTCAACTGCGCACGGAACGTTCTCCAGGATAGATCACATCGTGGATCACAAATCAAGCCTCAGTAAACTTAAGAAAACTGAAATCATATCAAGCATCTTTTCTGACCACAATGCTATGAAATTAGACATGAATTACAGGGAAAAAAATGTAAAAAACACAAACACATGGAGGCTAAACAATACATTACTAAATAACCAAGAGATCACTGAAGAAATCAAAGAGGAAATCAAAAAATACCTAGACAAATGACAGTGAAAACACAATGATCCAAAACCTATGGGATGCAGCAAAAGCAGTTCTAAGAGGGAAGTTTATAGCTATACAAGCCTACCTCAAGAAACAAGAAAAAATCTCAAGTAAACAATCTAACCTTACACCTAAAGGAACTAGAGAAAGAAGAACAAACAGAACCCAAAGTTAGCAGAAGGAAAGAAATCATAAAGACCAGAGCAGAAATAAATGAAACAGAAACAAAGAAAACAACAGGAAAGATCAATAAAACTAAAAGCTGGTTCTTTGAGAAGGTAAATAAAATTGATAAACCATTAGCCAGACTCATCAAGAAAAAGAGAGGACTCAAATCAATAAAATTAGAAGTGAAATAGGAGAAGTTACAACAGACACCACAGAAATACAAAGCAACCTAAGAGACTACTATAAGCAACTCTATGCCAATAAAATGGACAACCTGGAAGAAATGGACAAATTCTTAGAAAGGTATAACCTTCCAAGACTGAACCACGAAGAAACAGAAAATATGAACAGACCAATCACAAGTAATGAAATTGAAACTGTGATTAAAAATCTTCCAACAAACCAAAGTCCAGGACCAGATGACTTCACAGGTGAATTCTATCAAACATTCAGAGAAGAGCTAACACCCATCCTTCTCAAACTCTTCCAAAAATTGCGGAGGAAGGAACACTCCCAAACTCATTCTATGAGGCCACCATCACCCTGATAACAAAACCAGACAAAAATACTACAATAAAAGAAAATTACAGACCAATACCCTGATGAATATAGAGGCAAAAATCCTCAACAAAATACAGCAAACAGAATCCAACAACACATTAAAAGGATCATACACCATGATCAAGTGGGATTTATCCCAGGGATGCAAGGATTCTTCAATATATGCAAATCAATCAATGTGATACACCATATTAACAAATTGAAGGAGAAAAACCATATGATCAACTCATTAGATGCAGAAAAAGCTTTTGACAAAATTCAACACCCATTTATGATAAAAACTCTCCAGAAAGTGGGCATAGAGGGAACCTACCTAAACATAATAAAGGCCATATATGACAAACCCACAGCAAACATCATTCTCAATGGTGAAAAACTGAAAGCATTTCCTCTAAGATCAGGAACAAGACAAGGATGTCCACTCTCACCACTATTATTCAACATAGTTTTGGAAGTACTAGCCATGGCAATCAGAGAAGAAAAAGAAATAAAAGGAATACAAATTGGGAAAGAAGAAGAAAAACTGTCACTGTTTGCAGATGACATGATATTATACATAGAGAATCCTAAAGATGCCACCAGAAAACTACTAGAGCTAATCAATGAATTTGGTAAAGTTGCAGGATACAAAATTAATGCACAGAAATCTCTTGCATTCCTATACACTAATGATGAAAAATCTGAAAGAGAAATTAAGGAAACACTCCCATTTACCACTGCAACAAAAAGAATAAAATACCTAGGAATAAACCTACCTAGGGAGACAAAAGACCTGTATGCAGAAAACTATAAGACACTGATGAAAGAAATTGAAGATGATACCAGCAGATGGAGAGATATACCATGTTCCTGGATTGGAAGAATCAATATTGTGAAAATGACTATACTACCCAAAGCAATCTACAGATTCAATGCAATCCCTATCCAATTACCAATGGCATTTTTTACAGAACTAGAACAAAAAACCTTAAAATTTGTATGGAGACAAAAAAAGACGCCAAATAGCCAAAGCAGTCTTGAGGGGAAAAAATGGAGCTGGAGGAATTGGACTCCCTGACTTCAGACTACACTGCAAAGCTACAGTAATCAAGACAATATGGTACTGGCACAAAACCAGAAATATAGATCAATGGAACAAGATAGAAAGCCCAGAGATAAACCCACGCACCTATGGTCAACTAATCTATGACAAAGAACGCAAGGATATACAATGGAGAAAAGATAGTCTCTTCAGTAAGTAGTGCTGGGAAAACTGGACAGCTACATGTAAAAGAATGAAATTATAACACTCTCTAACATCATACACAAAAATAAACTCAAAATGGATTAGAGACCTAAATATAAGACCAGATACTATAAAGCTCTTAGAGGAAAACATAGGAAGAATACTCTTTGACATAAATTACAGCAAGATCCTTTTTGATCCACCTCATAATGGAAATAAAAACAAAAATAAATGGGACCTAATGAAACTTAGACGCTTTTGCACAGCAAAGGAAACCATAAACAAGATGAAAAGACAACCCTCAGAATGGGAGAAAATATTTGCAAACGAATCAATGGACAAAGGATTAATCTCCAAAATATATAAACAGCTCATGCAGCTCAATAATAAAAAAAACAAACAACCCAATCCAAAAATGGGCAGAAGACCTGAATAGACATTTCTCCAAAGAAGACAAACAGATGGCCAAGAAGCACATGAAAAACTGCTCAACATCACTAATTATTAGAGAAATGCAAATCAAAACTACAGTGAGGTATCACCTCACACCAGTTAAAATGGGCATCATCAGAAAATCTACAAACAACAAATGCTGCAGAGGGTGTGGAGAAAAGGGAACCCTCTTGCACTGTTGGTGGGAATGTAAATTGATACAGCCACTATGGAGAACAGTACGGAGGTTCCTTAAAAAACTAAAAATAGAATTACCATATGACCCAGCAATCTCACTACTGGGCATATACCCAGAGAAAACCATAATTCAAAAAGACATATGAACCCCAATGTTCATTGCAGCACTATTTACAACAGCCAGGTCATGGAGGCAACCTACATGCCCATCGACAGACGAATGGATTAAGACGATGTGGTGCATATATACAAAGGAATATTACTCAGCCATAAAAAGGAACGAAATTGGGTCATTTGTAGAGATGTGGATGGATCTGGAGACTGTCATACACAGTGAAGTAAGTCAGAAAGAGAACAACAAATATCATATATTAACGCATATATGTGGAACCTAGAAAAATGGTACAGATGAACCGGTTTGCAGGGTAGAAACTGAGACACAGATGTAGAGAACAAATGTATGGACACCAAGGGGGGACAGCGGTGGGGGGTGGGGGGATGAATTGGGAGATTGGGATTGACAGGTATACACTGATGTGTATAAATGTGATGACTAATAAGAACCTGCTGTATAAAAAAATAAATTAAAAAGAGAAAAAAGAAAAGGAAGGTGAACAAGAGATAACAGCTGTTTCCCACTCATGTTCCATAACCCTAGAGACCTCCTTTATGTTCTATTATGACACAGGTTTGTTTTCTCAGTTACAGGGCACCACAACAATGAATAGATTTTAAAGTACATCTGTGGAAACTAAGTCAAGATTTCAGTAAAGAAATCAAAAGAGTGATGATAAACAGGGGACACATACATGCCCCAAATGACTACAATTCTCACTCATAATAAAAAGCCCTTCTGAGAAGCAGCTCAGAAGGCTGTAGAAAAGTCCTGCACAGAAGCAGTGGTGGTGGCGGCCTCTCTTCAGGGCCAGCTCTGTGCTCCCCTAGGATGGCTCTTCATCTATCAAATGAGCTTTGCTCAGTAATACTGAAAATGCTCAAACCATCCCCTGAAAGAAGGAAACTTGAGAAGAGCCAAAACACTGTTCTGGAAATTTCCTTTGCAAATGTAAGGCAAACAATAAGTACACAGAGACCAGAGAGTAGACTTGTTTGTTCTCTGAATGCCTTTTCCTTATACACCCCTTACGTGCGCGCGCACGCACGCGCACACACACACACACACACACACACACACATACACACACTCTCTCTCTCTCTCTCTCTCTCTCTCTCACTCTCACTCTCACTCTCACTCTCACTCTCACTCTCACTCTCACTCTGAATGTCTGAGAATAAAGACCAGTGCTCTTCATCTGGATCTCTCTTTACATACTCAATGATAGCCTGAAAGGGTGAAAGAAGACTTAATAACTGGCCTAAGTCCTTTTTCCAGGAACCTAGACATATATATTCATGGAGTCAAAAAAGACAAGTCGGGGAGGGGATAAGGGCACCAGCAGGACCAGACACAATGCATCAGAATAAACGAGTTGAGGGCCTCTCCTTCCCACTATGTTGAGCTGTCTGTGTCCTCTGGCCACCAGAGAGGGGCCCGTGGCTGAAGCAGCAGCAGGGCTTGAAAACACTGGCTCCAGCTCATGAGGAAATAAATGCAGGTGGATGAGGCTGGTCAATTCAAACAGGATTCTACAATTATGTGTCCCCTGTAACTCACTATTTGGGTTTACCCATACAAGTTGTACCCGTTCCCTTAAAAGCCAAAAGAATGCCCATGACTGTACTAAAATATCAGAATTAATGCATTATATTAGTAATTAGGAAAAGCAAATGATAAAATGGCGTGTGTGTGTGTGTATACACACACACACACACACACACACAATGGAATATTCTTCAGCCTTCAAAAGGAATGAAATTCTGACACATGCTACATTCATCTACATTAAGTGAGTAAGCCAGTCACAAAAACACAAATACCGTATTATTCCACTTACAGGAGGGAGGTACCTAGAGTAATTAAATTCACAGAGATGTAAAGTGAAATAGAGGTCACCAGGGGCACTGCAAGGAGGAAAGGAGAAGCTATTGCTTAATGAGTACAGAGTTTCTGTCTGGGATGATGAAAAGGTCTGGAAATGGACAGTGCAGACGGGTGCACAACACTGTGAATATACTTAGTGTCACTGAATTTTCCCTGACTCCATCAGTGATACAGTTTTAAACTTGATGGTTATTTTTTTTAAGCCATTATGATTTTTAAAAAGATGCTGCTGGCTTACATGTACCTTGACACCTTTAGAGTAGATGAGTACATTTAGGCAAAAATGTTACTTAGAAGAGGCTTTTTAACTTAAGAGAAATTTATCAGGAGTACAGGCAGGAGTGACGCAGGTTGCCTGAACACACAAAGACAGACCTTTTCAAGTTTCATGCCATGAAAATTTGGAGATAAAGAACAAAGATCATCTGTCTGGCTCCCTCTCAAAAACCAGTGTGTTTCTTATGGCTATAGTGTTATCCCAGTTTCCTTAAAGTAGGAGTATCGGCTAAACAAACTTTGAAATGGGAAAAGCCTGTCCTATAAGGCAGTAAGTTTATTCACAGAGGCTGACCTTGATAGATCTGAACAGAAATACATCTATTTATGCGCGCGAGCGCACATGCGCGCACGCGCGCGCGCACACACACACACACACAGTTTGTTTTTTGAAGAAATCTTCAACCTTATTACTACTACACACCAAAATAAGTATAAAAGATCTCATTGTTCACTTTCAAAATTGCAGACTGAAGAGTAATAAACTTTATTCTTTCTTTCTTTCCTTTTTTTTTAAAAATTGAATACTAGGTAGTTTATAATACTGAATAGAGCACCACAGTTTTTTGGAAACAAATTTTAGATTTCAAAGGTACTTTAAGGTTCATTTTGCTCACTCTTAATGTTAAAGATGAGAAAGCCGGCACTCAGAGTGTACACGGCTGGCAAGGCCAGCCAGCAAGAACAATTCTTAAGCAGAGACATCTTAATAGTGGCCCAGGTTTCTGTCCCACCCACTCCTCATGAAGCCCATAGGTCCCAGATTTTGTTGAACAATCCCAATTTTAAATACTCTAGGGTTTAAATGCTTCCTAGGTTCCAAAAATTCTAGTTATAAAATACTAGATTCCCTCTTGCTTTTAGAAGAATTTCCAAAATTCCAGGTCATACCACCTGTCTGGATTTTTGGCTTGCTAAATGTAATTGTCAGAGCAAACAGTCTCAATCCATACAGAAGAATATACAGCTAACTATTAGCAAGAATGAGATGTGCTCTCTTTGCCCCATTTCTTCAACAGGTTAAAACCAGCTCAACCTCTTGCACTTGGTCCCTTTTCTGAACCACAATGACTGCCCCCTTATCTGAAATCCAACATCATTCACTGTCAGAAGCCACAGAGCAAAACAGCAGTGTGAAGTCAAACACAAGCAAGTATAAATCTTAACTATGCGATGTCCTGATGACTGGCTTCAGCAAGCTACCTAACCTCTCTGAGCCTTAGTTTCCTCATCTGAAAAATGAAGCTTGGGCTTCCCTGGTGGCGCAGTGGTTAAGAATCCACCTGCCAATGCAGGGGACACAGGTTCGAGCCCTGGTCCAGGAAGATCCCACATGCTGCAGAGCAACTAAGCCCGTGCACCACAACTACTGAGCCTGTGCTCTATAGCCCACAAACCACAACTACTGAGCCCGTGTGACTCAACTACTGAAGCCCGAATGCCTAGAGCCCGTGCTCTGCAACAAAAGAAGCCACCGCAATGAGAAGCCTGCGCACCGCAACTAGAAGAAAGCCCGCGCGCAGCAAAGAAGACACAACACAGCCAAAAATAAAAATAAATAAAATTTTAAAAATGAAGCTCATAATAATACCCTCTTTATTTGGTTGGTGATGATTTTTTTAAAAACCTATAAAGCACCTAACAGTGATTAGCATGCATCAGTTCCCCAATAAACAAGGGTTACCACCATCACCGCTCACTTAATTCCACATAACCCCATCTCTGAACTAATCCAGGCACATGCTTGTTCGGCTCCTAGTAATCAGGGTCCAGCCTCAGCCTTCTTTCCTACCCCCTCTACTCACACTGCTCCCTAGGCCTTGCATAGGCTTATTCAACCAGTAACGACCCAAAGAATGAAAAAAACAAGCCTAAATATTGCAAAATCCACTCCCTTCCACCCAAAAAAGGTAGGGCGGTATCTTGGATACTTTTTCTTAAATGTGCTTTCTAACTCAGTCTTTTCCAGATAAAGAAACTAAAGTACAGTACTTAAATGCTCCAAATTATAGTCTGTCGATAAGTGTAACATGAATTCAAAGCACCCTGTGTTGGGTCTTACAGAATGAATATCTACAAAGAAACCCCAAACGACTGGCCTCATGCTGGGTGGCTCTCATCCTGTCTTCAGGATTGACCTACCTTTCTTAACCTTTCTGCACTTCAGTCTCCTCACCTACTCACAAGAGCAGACGAGTTCGGTTAGGGGACCCCTACTTTTGAGTGATAAAGCACTTTGCTGTTCCTCAGAAGATGTATGACGGACAGGGACGAGGGATGGGAAGGCTGAGCACTGACTGAGCTGAGAGTCAAGAGAGCAGAGGATGATAGGGAAGTCCCAATGCAAGACAAAATCTTAATCGGACTGTATTTCCACAAGTCTGAGAACTTATTTTTTCTCACACTGATAGTTTCGAAACTGATAGGCATTTGATGCACTTATATACACTATGTGTTCATTACTATGGTGGTTTCTTTTTTATAATGTCCTTGAAAACTGATATTAAATTGATGGTGCTCTTACAATTGAAGTTACTGCAGAATTAAGGAAAGTTTTAATGTTAAGAGTTAGCAAGTTCTTTTTACATACATTTTCTCTTTAACAGTTAAAGAAACTGAGACTTTAGCTGCTCTGATGAGCATCTGCTATTTATCTACTCTAGGTCACCAGCAGGAAAGAGGTGAGGTGGGGCTCAACCCACAACTGACTCTGGGG
This sequence comes from Orcinus orca, assembly GCF_937001465.1. Taxonomy (NCBI): domain Eukaryota; kingdom Metazoa; phylum Chordata; class Mammalia; order Artiodactyla; family Delphinidae; genus Orcinus; species Orcinus orca. The sequence continues at coordinate 77,282,006 of NC_064564.1, read as the reverse complement.
AGAGAGAAGAGGGAGCAGAACAGTCTCACTTTCCAGCCAAGAACAACACTGGATCTAGTTATTAAAAGCTTCAAATTATACCTCACCCTACCTCCTAACCTTACAAGGAGCCGCAGAACCTTCCAATTCTTCCCTCGGGTGTAACTATGACAAACTCTCCTCCTGAAGGCTTCAGACCAAAGATACATCAGAACAACATCTTCAACCCTCAGATACCCATTTGTGAGCGGAGCTCTGAACGCTCCCTTTACGAAGCTTCATAAACTTGAGGGGCAACCTTTATCTATCCTTTTATCTAAATTACATTTAAGCGCAGTTGTTGAATTTGAAATTATTGCAGAAGTCAAGAATGAAGGTATTCTCTACGTAATAACACAGAAAACAGTTTTTGACATGAACTGGCATTCAGAGATGAGTTGCACTTTAGTCTGTACAAAATAAACCCATTAAAAAAACAAGCCTCCAAACATATCATAAATGTGCACTGGAAAAATATGAGAGGCATATATCCAAAACCATTTAGTGATCATCTTTTAGTCTGGGGAGGCAGGGGAGAGAGGTATTTATTCACTTTTGTAATACTTGAATTTTTAATTTTCACTTCAGGAATTGTTTTTAATTGTAAATTGAGATAAAATGGCCCCAGTGCGCCAACATAAGCTCCAGTTAAATACTGACAGGTCTGCAAAGCATGACGGTAACAATAATTTCTGAACAAACAAAAAGCTGTTTACAGTCTCAGTCCAGCTACACGTCATTTACATGTTCCTTTCTGATGCCTATCCAGGGGCACGACTGTTTTACATTTGTACTCAGATGTGATAGCAGCTGGGATTCAGTTTTCTATTCTGCTTTTTTCATTTAATGGATATCAAAATGTCTTCATTGTTTCTGCCCCAATTAGTGTGTGCCTTGTGGCTGGATAGTAAAGGGTATTTCCAAATTATACTGATATAAACATGAGGTATGGACATGTTTGAATAAACTCGTATCTTTGCTTTTCCTTGGAATTCCAGGAGGACTCTTGGATCAAAATCTATAAATTTCTATGGCTCTTGATTGCCTTTCAAATGGACTATAGTACTTACTTATACTGAGTAAATATCTGAGTACCCTAATATCTCAGTATCATTTTCTGTACATTTACTCTATAATTATCTTAACTATGTGTTACCTATTCATATAGTATGTAATTATTATTGACCTATTACAACTGTAAAATGATACATCAGAGAGGTTTCATCTTCTATTTCTTTGATTACTAGTGGCTCAATATTTTCTCCAGTATGCTTACATGTGAGAGGAAGGAGAGTCTGGTAGCAATGATTTCAACTCTAAAGCCAGACTACCCAGTTCAAAAACTGGACACCATCATCCACCAACTCATGCTTTCATAAGGCCTTAACTCTCCAAGTTTCAGCTTCTTTGCTGGTTAAAATAATAACAATTTGGAGACCTTCAAGATGGTGGAGGAGTAAGACGTGGAGACCACCTTCCTCCCCACAAATATATACATAGATGTAGAAATACATCTACATGTGGAACAACTCCTACAGAACACCTACTGAACGCTGGCTGAAGACCTCAGACCTCCCAAAAGGCAAGTAACTCCCCACATACCTGCGTACCTGCGTAGGGCAAAAGAAAAAAGAACAAACAGAGACAAAAGAATAGGGACGGGACCTGCACGAGGGGAGGGAGCTGTGAAGGAGGAAAAGTTTCCACACACTAGGAAGATCCCTTCACTGGCAGAGACGGGGCGGGGGTGGGGGGCAGGGGGGGAGCTTCGCAGCCACGGAGGAGAGCACAGCAACGGGGACACAGAGGGCAAAGCAGAGAGATTCCCGCACGGAGGATCGGTACCGACCAGCACTCACCAGCCCGGGCGGGCGGGGGCTGGGAGTTGAGGCTTGGGCTTCGGAGGTCGGAGGTCGGATCGCAGGGAGAGGACTGGGGTTGGCTGCGTGAACACAGCCTGAAGGGGGCTAGTGCGCCACAGCTAGCCGGGAGGTAGTCTGGGAAAACGTCTGTAACTGCCTAAGAGGCAAGAGAGCATTGTTTCAGGTGCGCGAGGAGAGGGGATTCAGAGCACCGCCTAAACAAGCTCCAGAGACAGGCGCGAGCCCCGGCTATCAGCACAGACCACAGAGATAGGCATGAGACGCTAAGGCTGCTGCTGCAGCCACCAGGAACCCTGTGTGCAAGCCCAGGTCACTATCCACATCACCCCTCCCAGGAGACCGTGCAGCCCGCCACTGCCAGGGTCCCATTATCCAGGGACAACTTCCCCGGGAGAACACACGGTGTGTCTCAGGCTGGTGCAACGTCATGCCAGCCTCTGCCGCCACTGTACCCCTCCCTCCCCCCGGCCTCAGTGAGCCAGAGCCCCATAATCAGCCGCGCCTTTAACTCCATCCTGTCTGGGTGAAGAACAGACTCCAGAGGGCGTCCTACATGCAGAGGCGGGTCCAAATCCAAAGCTGAACCCCAGGAGCTGTGCGAACAAAGAAGAGAAAGGGAAATTTCTCCCACCAGCCTCAGGAGCAGTGGATTAAATCTCCTCAGTCAACTTGTACCCTGCATCTGTGGAATACCTGAATAGATAAGGAATCATCCTAAATTGAGCAGGTGGACTTTGGGAGCAACGATATTTTTTTTTTTTCACTTTTTCTCTTTTTGTGAGTGTGTATGTGTATGCTTCTGTGTGTGACTTTGTCTGTATAGCTTTGCTTTTACCATTTGTCCTAGGGTTCTGTCCATTTTTTATTTTTTTTAGTATACTTTTTAGTGCTTGTTATCATTGGTGGATGTGTTTTCTCTCTTTTCTTTTTTTATTGCATTTTAATTTTTTTATTTTTAATAATTATTTTCTATTTTAATTATTTTACTTTATTTTTCTTTCTTTCTTTCTTTTTTTCTCCTTTTTCTTCTCAGCCATGTGGCTGAAAGGGCTTTGGTGCTCTGGTCGGATGTCAGGCCTGCGCCTCTGAGGTAGAAGAGCAGAGTTCAGGTCACTAATCCACCAGAGACCTCCCAGCTCCACATAATATCAAACGGCGAAAGCTCTCCCAGAGATCTCCATCTCAATGCCAAGACCCAGCTCCACTCAATGAACAGCAAGCTACAGTGCAGAACACCCCATGTCAAACAAGTAGCAGGAAGACAACCCCACCCATTAGCAGAGAGGCTGCCTAAAATCATAATAAGGTCACAGACACCCCAAAACACACCACCAGACGCGGTCCTGCCCACCAGAAAGACAAGATCCAGCCTCATCCACCAGAATACAAGCACCAGTCCCCTCCACCAGGAAGCCTACACAAGCCACTGAACCAACCTTACTCACTGGGGACAGACATCAAAAACAAGGAGAACTATGAACCTGCAGCCTGCAAAAAGGAGCCCCCAAACACAGTAAGTAAAGCAAAATGAGAAGACAGAGAAACACACAGCAGATGAAGGAGCAAGGTAAAAACCCACCAGACCAAACAAATGAAGAGGAAATAGGCAGTCTACCTGAAAAAGAATTCAGAATAATGCTAGTAAAGATAATCCAAAATCTTGGAAACAGAATGGAGAAAATACAAGAAATGTTTAACAAGGACCTAGAAGAACTAAAGAGTATACAAACAATGATGAACAACACAATAAGTGAAACTTAAAATTTTCTAGAAGGAATCAATAGCAGAATAACTGAGGCAGAAGAACGGATAAGTGACCTGGAAGATAAAATAGTGGAAATAACTACTGCAGAGCAGAATAAAGAAAAAAGAATGAAAAGAATGGAGAACAGTCTCAGAGACCTCTGGGACAACATTAAACATAACAACATTTGAATTATATGGGTCCCAGAAAAAGAAGAGAAAAAGAAAGGGACTGAGAAAATATTTGAAGAGATTATAGTTGAAAACTTCCTTAATATGGGAAAGGAAATAGTTAATAAACTCCAGGGAGCACAGAGAGTCCTATATAGGATAATCTAAGGAGAAACACGGCAATACACATATTAATCAAACTATCAAAAATTAAATACAAAGAAAAAATATTAAAAGCAGCAAGGGAAAACAACAAATAGCATATAAGGGAATCCCCATAAGGTTAACAGCTGATCTTTCCGCAGAAACTCTGCAAGCCAGAAGGAAGTGGCAGGACATACTTAAAGTGATGAAAGGGAAAAACCTACAACCAAGATTATTGTACCCAGTAAGGACCTCATTCAGATTCGACAGAGAAATTAAAACCTTTACAGACAAGCAAAAGCTAAGAGAATTCAGCACCACCAAACCAGCTTTACAACAAATGCTAAAAGAACTTCTCTAGACAGGAAACACAAAAGAAAGAAAACACCTACAATAACAAATGCAAAACAATTAAGAAAATGGTAATAGGAACATACATATCGATAATTACCTTAAATGTAAATGGATTAAATGCTCCAACCAAAAGACACAGACTGGCTGAATGGATACAAAAACAAGACCCATATATATGCTGTCTACAAGAGACCCACTTCAGACCTAGGGACACATACAGACCGAAAGTGAGGGGATGGAAAAAGACATTTCATGCAAATGGAAATCAAAAGAAAGCTGGAGTAGCAATTCTCATATCAGACAAAATAAACTTTAAAATAAAGACTCCTACAAGAGACAAAGAAGGATACTACATAATGATCAAGGGACCAATCCAAGAAGAAGATATAACAATTGTAAATATTTATGCAGCCAACATAGGAGCACCTCAATACATAAGGCAAATGCTAACAGCCATAAAAGGCAAAACTGACAGGAACACAATCATAGTAGGGGACTTTAACACCCCACTTTCACCCATGGACAGATCATCCAAAATGAAAATAAATAAGGAAACACAAGCTTTAAATGATACATTAAACAAGATGGACTTAATTGATCTTTATAGGACATTCTATCCAAGAACAACTGAATTCACTTTCTTCTCAAGTGCTCACGGAACATCCTCCAGGATAGATCATATCTCGGGTACAAATCAAGCCTTGGCAAATTTAAGAAAATTGAAAACATATCAACTATCTTTTCTAACCACAATTCTATGAGACTAGATATCAATTACAGGAAAATATCGGTAAACAATACAAACACATGGAAGCTAAACAATAGACTACTTCATAACCAAGAGATCACTGAAGAAATCAAAGAGGAAACCAAAAAATACCTAGAAACAAATGACAATGAAAACACACAGACCCAAAACCTATGGGATGCAGCAAAAGCAGTTCTAAGAGGGAACTTTATAGCAATACAATCCTACCTTAAGAAACAAAATATCCCAAATAAACAACCTAACATTACACCTAAAGCAATTAGAGAAAGAAGAATAAAAAACCTCCAAAGTTAGCAGGAGGAAAGGAATCATAAAGATCAGATCAGATATAAATGAAAAAGAAATGAAGGAAACAATAGCAAAGACCAACAGAACAAAAGCTGGTCCTTTGAAAAGATAAACAAAATTGATATACCATTACCCAGACTCATCAAGAAATAAAAAGAAGACTCAAATCAATAGAATTAGAAATGAAAAAGGACAAGTAACAACTGACACAGCATAAATACAAAGGACCCTGAGAGATTACTACAAGCAACTATATGCCAATAAAACAGACAACCTGGAAGAAATGGACAAATTCTTAGAAAAGCACAACCTTCCGAGACTGAAGCAAGAAGAAATAGAAAATGTAAACAGACCAATCAATCACACGCACTGAAATTGAAACTGTGATTAAAAATCTTCCAACAAACAAAAGCCCAGGACCAGATGGCTTCACAGGCAAATTCTATCAAACATTTAGCAAAGAGCTAACACCTATCCTTCTCAAACTCTTCCAAAATACAGCAGAGGGAAAACACTCCCAAACTCATTCTATGAGGCCACCATCACCATGATACCAAAACCAGATAAAGATGTCACAAAGAAAGAAAACTACAGGCCAATATCACTGATGAACATAGATGCAAAACTCGTCAAGAAAATACTAGCAAACAGAACCCAACAGCGCATTAAAAGGATCATACACCATGATCAAGCGGGGTTTATCCCAGGAATGCAAGGATTCTTCAATATATGCAAATCAATCAATGTGATACACCACATTAAGAAACTGAAGAATAAAAACCATATGATCATCTCAACAGATGCAGAAAAAGCTTTCGACAAAATTCAACACCCATTTATGATAAAAACCCTACAGAAAATAGGCATAGAGGGAACTCATCTCAACATAATAAAGGCCATATACAACAAACCCACAGCCAACATTGTTCTCAATGGTGAAAAACTGAAACCATATCCTCTAAGATCAAGAACAAGACAAGGTTGCCCACTCTCACCAATATTATTCAACATAGTTTTGGAAGTTTTAGCCACAGCAATCAGAGAAAAAAGGCAAATAAAAGGAATCCAAATCGGAAAAGAAGAAGTAAAGCTGTCACTGTCTGCAGATGACATGATACCATACATAGAGAATCCTAAAGATGCTACCAGAAAACTACTAGAGCTAATCAATGAATTTGGGAAAGTAGCAGGATACAAAATTAAGGCACAGAAATCTCTTGCATTCCTATACACTAATGAAAAATCTGAAACAGAAATTAAGGAAACACTCCCATTTACCATTGCAACAAGAAGAAAAAAATACCTAGGAATAAACCTACCTAAGGAGTCAAAAGACCTGTTCGCAGAAAACTATAAGACACTGATGAGGGCTTCCCTGGTGGCGCAGTGGTTGAGAGTCCGCCTGCCGTTGCAGGGGACACGGGTTCATGCCCCGGTCCAGGAAGATCCCACATGCTGCGGAGCGGCTGGGACCGTGAGCCATGGCCGCTGAGCCTGCGCTCCGTAACGGGAGAGGCCACAGCAGTGAGAGGCCCGCATATGAAAAAAAAAAAAAAAAAAAGACACTGATGAAAGAAATTAAAGATGATACCAACAGATGGAGAGATATACCATGTTCTTGGATTGGAAGAATCAACACTGTGAAAATGACTATACTACCCAAAGCAATCTACAGATTCAGTGCAATCCCTGTCAAACTACCAATGGCATTTTTCACAGAACTAGAACAAAAAATCTTAAAATTTGTATGGAGACACAAAAGACCCTGATTAGCCAAAGCAATCCTGAGAAAGAAAAACGGAGCTGGAGGAATGAGGCTCCCTGACTTCAGACTATACTACAAAGCTACAATAATCAAGACAGTATGGTATGGTACTCACACAAAAACAGAAATATAGATCAATGGGACAGGATAGAAAGCCCAGAGATAAACCCACGCACATATGGTCACCTTATTTTTGATAAAGGAGGCAAGAATATACAATGGAGAAAAGACAGCCTCTTCAATAAGTGGTGCTGGGAAAACTGGACAACTACATGTAAAAGAATGAAATTAGAACAGTCCCTAACACCATACACAAAAATAAACTCAAAATGTATTAAAGACCTAAATGTAAGGCCAGACACTATCAAACTCTTAGAGGAAAACATAGGCAGAACACTCTGTGACATAAATCACAGCAAGATCCTCTCTGACCCACCTCCCAGAGAAATGGAAATAAAAACAAAAATAAACAAATGGGACCTAATGAAACTTAAAAGCTTTTGCACAGCAAAGGAAACTATAAACAAGACGAAAAGGCAACCCTCAGAATGGTAGAAAATATTTGCAAATGAAGCAACTGACAAAGGATTAATCTCCAAAATTTACAAGCAGCTCATGAGCTCAATATCAAAAAAACAAACAATCCAATCCAAAAATGGGCAGAAGACCTAAATAGACATTTCTCTAAAGAAGATATACAGATTGCCAACAAACACATGAAAGAATGCTCAACATCACTAGTCATTAGAGAAATGCAAATCAAAACTACAGTGAGCTATCACCTCACACCAGTCAGAATGGCCACCATCAAAAAATCTACAAACAGGGCTTCCCTGGTGGCACAGTGGTTGAGAGTCTGCCTGCTGATGCAGGGGACACGGGTTCATGCCCCTGTCCGGGAAGATTCCACATGCCACGGAGCGGCTGGGCCCATGAGCCATGGCCGTTGAGCCTGCACATCCGGAGCTTGTGCTCCGCAACAGAAGAGGCCACAACAGTGAGAGGCCCGCATACCGCAAAAAAAAAAAAAAAAATCTAGAAACAATAAATGCTGCAGAGGGTGTGGAGAAAAGGGAACCCTCTTGCAGTGTTGGTGGGAATGTAAATTGATATAGCCACTATGGAGAACACTATGGAGGTTCCTTAAAAAAGTAAAAATAGGGCTTCCCTGGTGGCGCAGTGGTTGAGAGTCCGCCTGCCGATGCAGGGGACACAGGTTCGTGCTCCAGTCCGGGAAGATCCCACATGCTGCAGAGCGGCTCGGCCCATGAGCCATGGCCGCTGAGCCTGCCCGTCCGGAGCCTGTGCTCCGCAACGGGAGAGGCCCTCGTACCGCAAAAAAAAAAAAAAAAAGTAAAACTAGAACTACCATACGACCCAGCAATCCCACTACTGGGCATATACCCTGCAAAAAGCATAATTCAAAAAGAGTCATGTACCACAATGTTCACTGCAGCTCTATTTACAATAGCCAGGACATGGAAGCAACCTAAGTGTCCACTGACAGATGAATGGATAAAGAAGATGTGGCACATATATACAATGGAATATTACTCAGCCATAAAAGGAAACGAAACTGAGTTATTTGTAGTGAGGTGAATGGACCTAGAGTCTGTCAAACAGAGTGAAGTAAGTCAGAATGAGAAAAACAAATACCATATGCTAATGCATATATATGGAATTTAAAAAAATGATTCTCATGAACCTAGGGGCAGGACAGGAATAAAGACGCAGACGTAGAGAATGGACTTGAAGACACGGGGTCGGGTGGGGGGAGGCTAAGCTGGGACGAAGTGAGAGAGTGGCATGGACATATATAGACTCCCAAATGTAAAAGAGATAGCTAGTCGGAAGCAGCCTCATAGCACAGGGAGATCAGCTCGGTGCTTTGTGACCACCTAGAGGGGTGGGATAGGGAGGGTGGGAGGGAGGCGCAAGAGGGAGGGGATATGGGGATATATGTATATGTATAGCTGATTCACTTTGTTATACAGCAGAAACTAACACACCATTGTAAAGCAATTATACTCCAATAAAGATGTCAAAAAATAACAATAATAATAATTTTAAGCAATTTAATTGGGTTAAGGATCATACATACATTAGGGTTTTTGGGGTTTTTTTTTTTTTGCGGTACGCGGGCCTCTCACTGCTGTGGCCTCTCCAGTTGCGGAGCACAGGCTCCGGACGCGCAGGCTCAGCGGCCATGGCTCACGGGCCCAGCCGCTCCACAGCATTTGGGATCTTCCCGGACCGGGGCACGAACCCGTGTTCCCTGCATCGGCAGGCGGACTCTCAACCACTGCGCTGCCAGGGAAGCCCCATACATTAGTTTTTATACAGAATAAGTGAGCCAACCTGTAATGTACTTACACTATACTTGATACCTAATGAGCGTTCAATGAACATTAGCAATTTATTCATTATTATTGTTTATATTTCGTCAGCTGGACATTGTTCAAATCTTTAATTCATATCTAAGGGTAACTTTTTTCAGACACCTCCCCCAAATACGAAACTGTATCTCAATTTTATTGACAAATACCTGAATACACTTAATTCCACACAAGCAGCTATTATACAAAACAGTGTGTTGTACAAAAAGCTATTAAACAAAACCTATCATATAGGTTCTAGGGGAAAAATACAATCACCAATAATGCATCTCCCTGATCTCAAAGAGTTCACACAAAAGTTATTTGCTGAGCCTTCTGCGGGAAATTATAGGCTTGGTCAATACAGTAAAAAGCTATTTTGGAAACAATGCATCCATTGTAGAGCTGAAAGAAACTTGAGAATGCATCTAGTCCTGCTAGAAACACCAGCTCTGGTGGGCAGTTACTAGGTTGTGGGGGTCAGGTGGATCCTGTGGTCCAATAAATTATGAGAAATGTGGTCAGAAACAAAGTTGGACAAGATGCTGTACTCCCGGGCTTCTTCCTTCTAATAGCTCTCAAGATGGTAATGCTCACCATGAATATTTAAGGACAGGTACAAGGGGCATGGTATTCAGAATTTCTCAAATTTGACCAAGAACACATTTTAGAGCAGCAGGTTACAACCATAAGGAAAAAATCCAGCTAGTCCCAAGCCCCTCTCCTCTTTAACTCACGAAGAAGCTGGGGCCCAGGGGCACAAGTGACTTTTCTAAGGGTCAACTGTGAGTGTAAAGGCTGAGGGTTCACCCTGAACCTCACCCTGTCAGAATGTGCGTTTTTACACTCTACTGCTTTGCCTCAACTCAATTTGGTGGGGGAGGGGAATGGGGCCGGGGGAGATTGGAAGGGCCGGCCACAGAAACCCACATGAGAAATCTGATTCCTGTGTGGTTAATGGCCATCAAACATCGCTTCTTTTCTTTTCTTCCATCCCCTTTCAATACAGGTCAAATTTCATAACCAAAAAAAGAAAGAAAAAAAATCTCTATATGAGTCAAACAAGAAATCTAATGTATTATTTTCTTACACTTACACTTTATTTTTAACCTCCCTACCCCACCTCCCCAAAATGGTATTACTGAGCATGATCAATCTACCTTGTAAGGCTGACTTTTTACCACGTTCCAAAATCACATCTACCATCAAACACTGGTCCTTTTCCTAATGGGTCCAATTTAGCACAGAAGCTAATCCTCAAAATAACCAGAAACATCTAAGGATGTTACAGAACCAAACTTCGGTCCACACATCTGTGCACAGTAAAGCCAATCTACTGACACTGGGTTATGGTGAAAGAAAATGCAGCCTTTATTTACAAGGAGTCCGGGGCTACCAATGCTTAAAAAACCCCTAACTCCTCGACGGTTTTGGGGAAAGTTTTTTTTAGGCAAACTTTGTTGGGGGGAGGTCTGCAGGGTGTGTGCCCTTCCTCTGATTGGTTGGTGGTGAGGCAACAGGGTGGTGTTCCAACAATCTCAATCATCAGCCTTCTGGTTCCAACCAGTCTGGGGCCCATGCACCTGAAGTTACCACCCTCCACCTGGGTGGGGGGCCTTAGTTCCCGTAAAAGAGATCAGAGATCCCTGCAGGAGAAACCAGGGCCCTGACTGATGGCTGCACTAATCGTTCCTTGACTGCCTTTCCTTTGTTTCTGCATTCCCTCCCGCCTCTAAGTAGTAACTATTTAAATCTGACCTTTGGAACTCAGGGAAGGTCTAGGAGGCTAAAATCCTTTCCCTACAGGCAAGAAGTGGTGGGGCATAGAAAGCCTTTGTACTTGGGAGGGCTCCACAGGGTCCTGCTTGGTTTCATGGATGCTAAACAAGCTGTTCAAACGCACTCATTTTGATTTGTGCATGTGTTTGAAAATCTTGTATTTTTTTTTCCCCTTTTTGGCCGCGCTGTGCGGCATGCAGGATCTTAGTTCCCCAACCAGGGTTCCCCTGCATTGGGAGTGTGGAGTCTTAATCACTGGACCGCCAGGGAAGTCCTGAAAATCTTGTATTTTTATAGCCATGCCTATTTTTTCAGGGAACTTGCAAGTTCTCTGATAAAAGGCAATCAACGCAATATTGTTAGGGTGACTATAGTGTACTTTTAAAATACTCGAGCAGAGCCAGTAAGATGTAAATGTGGTTTTCATCTATATCTGGGAGCTAGAGAGGTCAAAAGCCCTAAACAGGAACACATTCCTGGGACAGCTGCACTCTAGTGGCAGCTACTACGAGTGCTTCAGGTATTTTCACTGCAAACCAGAGGTTTTGTTAATTAGCAGGAGTGTTAGAACTGGATCTTCCTGGGTGAAGCTAATGACTTTGATTAACATGGCATTTGAGAAAAGAGTGGACAAAGATGAGATCAGGATGCTCTGTCTATGTGGATGGATTAGGGATATTCTAGAGGCATGTCCTGCGCTTACATCCAAAGGACACATAAGCCTGGCAAGTCGAATAGCCTGGGATGGTGCCCTGGGAGCATTCCTGGGTCCAGCTGCTGATTCCAGAAAATTTGTGATTACTTGACTGCAACATGACGGTCAGCTGAATCCTGCTGGAATGTCTGACACCCTTGCCTCAAGTCAACCTTTTGCTGGAGAGGCAGTCAGAGCCCCAAGACAGGACACAGCTGACCTGGACTGGCTTTCTAACCTTCACCTGCCCAGAGAACTGCAGCCCTCCACCAATCTCTGCTTGCCAAAAATACCCAAACTGGCTTGTCTGGGTGCACGGACAACAGCAATGACGTGGCTAGTGAATGAAAGAAAGGGAAGCCACATGACTTAAAGCATTTACCTGTCCCAGAGCAAAGGGCTGACGACAAGATTTCTTGAAGTTCCGTGACTTTTTGTGCTTGTTTTTTAAAGTGTTCAAAGTGGCTTGTTTAAAGGAAGTTTAATGTACACATTTCAAGGGAAACAAGACACAGCATTCAATTCCTTCCAGAGTATGAGCACTTATTTTTACTCTAATAGCAATTTTATTTTCCACTGAGTGAGCTACAGGAGCATGTCATGGGGAAGAGGCAGTTTTAGATTAAAGTTTACAAGGAAAGCATACGTGTGTGTGTGTGTGTGTGTGTGTGTGTGTGTGTGTGTGTGTGTGTGTGTGTGGAGAGACAGCAGTTTGACTCACAGTTTTTAATGATAAGCTGGCAAAATTTTTACTACAAACACTAAGAGTAAAAGCTTCAATTACCTTCAATATATGTATATTTCTTTAAAAATTACATGTACTACTGTACATATGTACCTTAAATGATATGCATTACAAAACAAAAAGGTGGAGCAAGAGGAAATAAAACCTATTAGCTTAATCACTTAGGGCACAAAAGTTCTCGCTCACTACAAATTTTTATTAATATTTGTAATGAAAGCAATATACTAAATATGCTTCATTATTTTTGAAAACCCCCAATTACTTTGCAATCCAGCGCTTGAATAACTGCTTCCAAGCTCAGTGTACTGTAACATTTTGCTTTAATGGCTCTCTGGGGTGGCACGGATACACTGGAAAAACAGCAGAACACACTTAGTTCTGCTTCCCAAATCTTGATACTTTTCTATTGATCAATTATAAAAAGCTCCTTGATGAGATTCAACTGGTTTCAATCAGGCCTTCTTGCAAATTAGTCTCAGGTGTCACATTTTTATAAATTCAACAAATAGATTCAAAACTTACTGATATTCTTCACCTAAAACATTTTAACAGGTAGACAATTCTGTTTCCAAGTTTTTAAAAGCTTTTTCTGGGACTTCCCTGGAGGTCCAGTGGTTGAGACTCTGCGCTTCCACTGCCGGGGGCACGGGTTCGATCCCTGGTCTGGGAACTAAGATCCCACATGCTGTGTGGTGTGGCCAAAAATGTAAAAATAAAAATAAGGGCTTCCCTGGTTGCGCGGTGGTTAAGAATCCGCCTGCCAATGCAGGGGACACGGGTTCGAGCCCTGGTCCGGGTAGATCCCACATGCGGCAGATCAACTAAGCCCCTGCAAGCCACAGCGGCTGAGCCCATGGGCCTAGAGCCCATGCTCCTCAACAAGAGAAGCCACCGCAATGAGAAGCCCGCGCACCACAACGAAGAGTAGCCCCGCTCGCCACAACTAGAGAAAGCCCGTGCGCAGCACAGCAACAAAGACCCAACTCAGCCAAAAATAAAAATTAATTAATTAATTTTTAAATAAATAAATAAAATAAAAAGTTTTTTCTTTTGGGAAGGGGAGAGTTTTGATAACTCACAAATCTACCATATTTCTTGGCAACATGTTCACATCCTAATGCAAACATTTTCCAAATGGTTATTTCCAAATGCCTCTGTAGCATAAATTTCTTCTGAAAAGCAGTCACTCTCCCTCTCCTTGTGAGCATTTCACACTTATCTTGGATTGTTCCTGCTCTACAAAGTAGCTGCAACTACTGACAGGCACAGCAAAATTGGGAAAGGGCAGCAAATCTGGAAACCTTGTCTTTTGTTAAAAAAAAGATGCAAACACCTGTAAACTCAACCCCTCTTAGGTGGGTGCCGGGAAGAGAACCAGGGATGCTGAGTGGTGCGAAGACGGTCACGCTCCCTCCCCAGAGCATTATAAAGGATGGTAAAGCATCTACCACCTGAAGCTACAATTCTCTCATGCCCTGACACACATCCAACGAGGCGAATGCTCAACTTCAGCTCCCGTGGCTGAGAATCAAATCTCAGGACACCTGTAACCAACTCACGGCTAAGTCTCAGTTCACCGGCTAGGCTAAGTCTCAGTTCACCGTTTAAGAGATGCTGCAATTTAAAGCCTTTGTGTTGATAAAACAACTACATAACTCAATGATACGCTGTCACTGGCAAATTGCAACACTTCACAATGTGCTTAAGGGTGAGGTGAGGAGGGCCCCACCTGGGCGAGGAATCCCAGCCTCCTCCTTAGGAGATCACACTCCTCGCACAGAATAGCAGATCCAGAAGGCACCACTGGCAACACAGACTTTAACTGGTAAGACAGCTTGGTTTCCTTCTTAAATATTTACAAAATTATAAATAGAAGGTCTCATACTTTCCTTCAACACCCCGATAGAATCGTCATTCGCCTCCCGCTTTGGATGCCAATCTATTTCGTTCATAATGGTCTCAACCTAATTGTTCATACACAGTAGGCAAATACAGTAAATTCCAGGTAATTGGCTGCAGCTCAAGGGGGCAGAATGGCTTTAAATGGTCTGGTAGCCGAGGGAGTGGCTCTCAACCTTGGCTGTACACATGTTGGAACTATCGGGGAGCTTTCCAAGAATACCGATCCCCCTCCCTGAAATTCGATGGAATTGGTCTGGAGTTTCACCTGAGTGGCAGGAATTTTAAAAGCTCCCAAGTGTTCCTAATGTAGAGTTAACATTGAGAACGTGGACGTGTACCTGCGCATTGAGGAGGGAGCCTGGGAAGACCCTTTCCCTCCAGAAGCCCCACCCCCACCCCGGGGGCCTTGATGTCCATCAAAATAAACTCTCAGGTGAGCATTAATGCCTTTAGTCATCAAGCGTAAGGTGAAAGGTGGGAAATGATTTGAAGAAAAGGTAGTAAGAGGCTATTTCAGGTACGTGGGGCTGAGCTGGTTTTTACAACACTTCTGACACCAAATGCGGGGTTTTTTCCTCCTGACACCCACCAATTCTGACACCAACTGGGTACTCAACCATTCAGTTCAATTCTGTCACAAACTAGCTGGAGTCAGCCCAGACTCCAGAGATTAAGGGCTCAGTCCCACAAGACTGCCCGCACTTCAGTCATCAGCTGCAAATGGGGTGCCCAGGCAAATTATAAATTTGGGGGTTCCGTGAATTCAGCGTTTCTCATGACACCCCAACCCCAGGTTCAAAAATTTGCTAACACAGCTAGGATTCCAGAAAACACTTTACTTACTACTACAGTTTATTAGAAAGCACACAACTCAGGAACACCCAAAAGGAAGAGATACATAGGGCAAGGTATGGGGGGACGGGCGCCGAGCTTCCTGGCTACTCCTCCTGGCAGGCTGCCCCTGCTCAGCACCTTGATCTGTGCAGCTACCCAGAAGCTCTCCAAACGGTGTTGTTCAAGTGTTTTTTTTGTTTTTTTGTTTGTTTGTTTGTTTTGCGCAGGCCTCTCACTGTTGTGGCCTCTCCCGTTGCGGAGCACAGGCTCCGGACTCGCAGGCTCAGCGGCCACGGCTCACGGGGCGCAGCCGTTCCGCGGCATGTGGCATCCTCCCGGACCGGGTCACGAACCCGTGTCCCCTGCATGGGCAGGTGGACTCTCAAGCACTGTGCCACCAGGGAAGCCCCTGTTCAAGTGTTTTTATAACCCAATCCCTAGCACCTCCTCCCCTTCCCAGAGGTCACTGTGTGGGGCTGAAAAGTTCCAACCCTCTTAATTACTTGGTCTTTCTAGTGACCAGTCTCATCCTGAGGCTACCTAGGGTCCCTTCTCACTCCCACATCCTCAGCCTCTCCCATCTCTACTAGAAACTTCCCAACAGCATTAGAATACATTCAAGTTTCTTCAATCTCGATTTGAAAAAACGAGCCAAAAACAAGCAAAGAGTGGGCCACAGACCCCATATTTCCTCCCTACCCCGCAGGTGTACCTGGCTTCTCAGTCTTAACCAACTTCTCCTCTCCATCCGAGCACAGTGATCAAACTCTCCAGGACCAGCCCCTCCCCTTCTCATTCTACACCCCTCTTTGGATGATCTTTTTTAAGCATCTCATGCTCTTACAGACTGAGCTAGCAGAGCACTGGAGGATCTTTTTCATATGCAATGATTACTTGCAATACCTCCCAAACATGTTATTTCCACCCCTGATCTCTTTCAGGAGTTTCCGTTGCCTACTCCCTGACTCCACATGGCTGTCTCACAAGCAAACAGATATGGATGGAATTACCTTCCCGCTCCCACCTTGTACAAACCCACTCCTCCTCTAGTGCCTTCAACCATAAAGGGTTTCACCATCCTATCCCACTCAGGTATTTATGTCAGACTTTTAAATCATCTTTGATACCTCCCTCCCTATCAACTATATCCAAATAGTCACTACCTTCTTACTGATTTTTAACTACTAACTCAATGTCTCTCTCGCTCTCTCCCTCCCTCCCAAGCCCCCCCTCTATCCCTGGGTGACTGAAAATCCTTTGCACTACTGCACCCAATTCTCCCCCTCCCCAGGGTAGCCGCCTATGACTGTACAGGCTGTGCCCACATAAAGTGACTGGCTCAGGGGGCTGCCTTTAGGCCTGATCTAGTGGGACAAGCAGTACATCTTTTCTAATTGGTCCACCCAGAAGGGAAGCCTTTTTCTGGTTTGCACAAAGGCACTGTATATGCCAACAGGGCTTACCCCTCCAAACACAGCAGTGACGATATCATTTTTAAAACCCAAATCTAATCATCTCATCTCCCATTTGAAAGCTTTCAATGAGATCCCCCTACTTTTTTTTTTTTTTTTTTTTTTTTGCGGTACGCGGGCCTCTCACTGTTGTAGCCTCTCCCGTTGCGCAGCACAGGCTCCGGACGCGCAGGCTCAGCGGCCACGGCTCACGGGCCCAGCCGCTCTGCGGCATGTGGGATCCTCCCAGACCGGGGCACGAACCCGTGTCCCCTGCATCGGCAGACGGACTCTCAACCACTGCGCCACCAGGGAAGCACCCCCCCTACCTTTTCATTAAAGTCCGAAGTCCAAAAAATGACCCAAGAGGCCTCATCCCAAGCCACGTTCCTTCCTTGGTCTCAACCATTTCAGCCTGGAACTTTAAACCCTGATTCACCTGACTACTTCCTTCTCGTTTTTAAGGCCTCATTTTAAATGTCTCTTTTTAGGTGGACCTACCCTGAGTAATCCCCTCCCCTAAACTAGTCTAGGTCCCCAGGTTAAACGTTCTCTGAACATCTGTGCTTTTCTCAAGTACCATTTATGACTGTGATTGCCTGTGTGACTACGTGCTAGTCAGCCGCCTGCCCCCCGACAACCAGCCACTAGACTAAATGGTTCATAAAGGCAGGGACCCTCTATCCCATTCACAGCTGTAGCCCCAGAGCTGACAATGCCTGGCATCCAACAGGTGCTCAGTAAATATTTGTTCAGTGAGTAAACAGGTGCAGGTACCCAGGCCCCTTGCAAACTATCTGGCTCCCTCTTTAGCAAAAGAAAAAGTAATCATGGGAGGAAGTTCTTAGTAAATTTAGCGCACTGATTATCAAATACACATAGACTCCCGATTGAAAATATTTGGACAATCCAAGAATCAGAAATTCTGGGTGCTTCACGGCAGCAGGAACACTTCTCTGGATTTGCATTTGTGACCACAATCCTCTTTTGAGCTACAGACAGAGTTTTACCAGGGCCAGTTTCCTGTGTGCTGTTGCACAGGACCCTGAACTTTGCTTAACGCTCAGCTGTCTGTCGCCACCCTGAAATTCTTCATAATTTTTTTTTTTTTTTTTTTTTTTTGCGGTACGCGGGCCTCTCACTGTTGTGGCCTCTCCCATTGCGGAGCACAGGCTCCGGACGCGCAGGCTCAGCAGCCATGGCTCACGGGCCTAGCCGCACCGTGGCATGTGGGATCTTCCCAGACCGGGGCACGAACCCGTGTCCCCTGCATCGGCAGGCGGACTCTCAACCACTGCGCCACCAGGGAAGCCCTCTTCATAATATTTTAACAAGGGGCCCCACAAATTATGTAGCCAGTCCTGAGTCTTACAAATTAGTCTGATTTCTCTAAAGATGCATCGTTTATAACCAGGGAAATGTTTTCAACCTCCCAAGGTCTAAAAAGAGAGGATTATACTTGCAGGACATTTTTTCTTCTGATAAGCAATATCATATATTACTTAGTGTTCTCTTTCATAAAATTAGGGTATCTCAGACTACAGAAATACATGGTTGTCCTATTTACTGCTGTTAGGCAAAAAGTTTTACATTTCTTTTAAAACTAAATTCTACTCTGAACATGATTTAGACTGAGTCTCTTTTAAAATTTTTGCTTAAAAGTTTTTGTTTTTTTGTTCTAAAATTAGGGATTGTGTCAATTTTTTCAAATCAATAACCATGGTCCACTGATACTCCATCATACCTTAAAAAAATCTGAAAGACAATGAGCACACTGAAAAGAGAAAAATGAAAACTGCTGTATAACTCCTTTTTAGCTTCCACATTTTAAACTTTAGAAATTTAACAGCTGCGTCAAACACTTGAGATTTCTTTGGCGATAAAACCTGGCAGAATACACATGGCCATTCACGAAGAACACTGGTTTAGTCATCTTTATTATAAAAATATTTTAAATGTCAGATGTTTAAACTTTACCAATAGCTTCTCTAGTCATTAGAAGTTTAAAGTTAACTGTGTTTAGTATACAGTTTAGTTAATAAACATCTAGAGCATTTTAACTATTGGTGCATGTTTTTCTCAACTTGGTGACTCTGTTCCCCAGGGGACATTTGGCAATGTCTGGAGACATTTTTGGTTGTTACAACTAGACGGAGGGGGGACTTCCCTGGCGATCCAGTGGTTAAGACTCCGCCTTCCAATGCAGAGGACCCGGGTTTGATCCCTGGTTGGGGAACTAAGATCCCATGTGCCACGGGGGCAACTAAGCCCACACGCCGCAACTACTAAGCCCCTGTGCTCTAGAGCCAGAGCGCCAAAACTAGAGAGAAGCCCACGCACCACAACAAAGAGCTCGCGTGCCGCAACTAAGACCTGTCGCAGCCAAATTAATTAATTAATTTTTAAAAAAAAACCTAGATGGAGGGGACTGGTGGCATCCAGTGAGTCAAGCCAAGGACACTGCTACACATCTTACAATGCAGAAGACAATCCCAACAGGAAATTATCTGGCCAAAAATGTCAAAAGTACCAAAGTTGAGAAACTCTGGTCTAACCATACATGCGTTTGCTACAGATAGGCAAAAGGACATAGGACAACCTGAAACCATGCCTCCTGTGTCAAAGCCATTGTGGTTAAAAGTACAGACAGGCCCCAGGAGAAAGACCAGATTTATAAAATTAGTCATTTGGGAACTCCCTTTTTAAGGCAGGGAGTAAGGCATCTGACATCCTGAGCTAGAACCATGAATAAACAGTAACAAAATTCCTTGGTTGGCCCAAAAAAGACTACTTTCCTCAATGCAGCTACACTAATGTACACTTCATAGAAAAGAGAAACTGAGATTCGGAAGAGATGATTTTCAATAGTATTAATTTGTTTCCTACTGCCTCATTTCATGAAAAATGTACAATATATATACATCATAGGTCGGAATTTTTCATTCACTTGAGAATGTGATCACCAGGTATAGCAGTTTCTAAGAGATCTGAAAACAGATGATGCAGCATGAACCAAATTTGATTTGATTTCTTGTGTTTTAAAAAAGAAAAAAGAAGAGCCAATATTTAAAATCCCTTTTTACATATTTTTTAATAAAGATTTTTCAGTTATTGGGTGGGGGAGCTCTGGTCACACTGGACCAGAATTCCTGCAGTTATAGGGAGGAAATGGCCAATACCCACCCAGGTGTTGGCAGGTCCTCTGCAGGTCATCTGGGACCAATCAAGGTCCATTTAGCTCTCCCCACACATTACTTGTTTGGTGCCTGTAAATTTGTTGATTTCATTTTGTAGATAGTTGATAGTTCTCAAGAAAAACATTTTCCTTAGTGTTAAGTGACTAAATTGCAAATGGAAAAGAAGTAACTAGTGACTTGAAGCAGTCCTATAATTAATCAAGAATGAACTATAATTAATGAAGAATGGAATCCAGTACATACTCAGCGCCAAGGCTGAGAAGGCTCTTTCCAAGGCCAGGCTGAAGCAAAGGCAGAGGAGCTGACAGGAACCTTTGAACCCTCACCATGAAACGGGGAAAACAAACAAACAAAACTTCTTTCATCTATCAATAAAACTGAGTAAACGTAAATTCGCCGTATATTATATTGTTTTTAAACACAGAGGAGTTAGCCATTTCTGAGAACTCAAAATCTTCCCAGAACGACCATCCTGAAGGCCTGCAAAAAATCCATTAAGCAACAGCAGAGAGCCACAGAGCCTGCATTTCCTTCTTGCCCTAACTGAAATCTGTTACCAAATCCTATGGCAGGTGGGGGGGGGGGGGGGCTTGTTTGGAACTGCCTGGGTTCCTAGCAGGTAATTTACACTGATCTTTAACAACCATTCAGCCCTCCTCCTCCCTTTTATAAAACAAATCTGCCTTTCAGAACAGCTCTTAAAGAGAGGGGCACGCAAGTCCCTGACCCCACGCCTCACCTACCCCTCACCAAATGCAGACCGTGCTTTCTCTGAACACTGTATATCTTCCCAATTTGCCTCTTGTTCTACTAATTCTAAAATGAAGACTCCCTTCTGTCTAAAAAGAAATAAAGCCAAGGGTGTGCAGGATGCCAGGTGATACAAGACTCACCTCCACCCGGGCAGCCCTAAGGCCGAGGCTGGACGTACAAGTGACCTCATCCAACGGGAAAGATGAGAAGTGTGCAGCAGGCAGGGGTGCCTGTGTTTTGCTCGGCGTCCAGAGAAAGGGCTGCAAGGGGGGAAAAGAGCTGTGAGCGAGAGCTTCTTCCACCTTAAAAGCTAATAAACAAAAATTGGAAATATTTAAATCAGAAATTGGGTGCTAACAACACAAAACCAAAAAGAAACCTAGGAAGGGAGTAGAATGAGTTTAAGAAGAATCACCTGTTTCATCACAGACTCAGCAGCGCGCGTTTCCTAGACTTGGCGTGAAGGATAGAGAGGGAACAGGAAGATGGGGAGACGCGTGAGGGCTTCAGAGCCCTTGAGTAGCGTCTCTTTTCCAGTACTTGGCCCCAGGGTAAGTCACTTATTATCCTGGCTTAGGCTTCTTTATCAGTAGAATGGGGGTAATAAATGCCTCTCCGCAGAGCTACAGTTAGGATTAAATGAAGTTAAAGCCTCTGGCCCGAAGGGACAACAACGATTAGTAATGTTCGCTCCCAGACTATCCAAGCCCGCAGCCGCCAACTCCGATTCCTAAGCTCCAACTCGCTACGTGGACCAGGGGGAAAGAGACCAGAAAAAGTGGCTTCCAGGTGACACTGGGCACCAGAGTCCTAGCCCCAGGCTCCCCTGACCGGACGGAAGAGTAGGGTCGAGGCAGGGCGCCCTGCACCATCCCCGGCCCCGGGCGCACAAGCTCGAAACCGATTCCCACCGCGCGTCCTCTTTCTCCTGCCCCGGCTACGCTTCCTCTTCCCCGGCGGAGCTGACCTGGCTCGAGGCAGCGGGGTCCTGGCTAAGAGCCTGCTCCCTCCCTTCAGCCCATCCTTCCCCTTTCCTCCCCTGCAGCCAGGCAGCCGAGCAGGGACCTGGTAGGGAGTTACTTACCAGCAGCGAGCGCCTGGTCCCGAGGACGCTGGAAGGTGCTGGGCCGCGCGGGTACTCTCCTCGCCTGGCTTTACGCTGCGCTGGGCTGCGCCGGTGGCGCTGGAAGATCTCGCCGCGCGGCTTCGGGCCACCCACCCGCGCGCCACGCCCCTCGGCCCGCCCCTCTAGGCCCCGCCCATGGCCTCGCCCGCCTCGCCCGCCTCGCCCATCTCTGCTCTTGCAGGCGCCGCTGGCCACCCGGCAGAGGTCAGCACATCCTCAGGGCGTTTCCGTGGTCTGGGCGGAGGGCTGGACTCCGCGTGCTTCCTCTCTCTGCTTCCTCAGGTTGGCACGGGTTCTTAGTTGGGAGAACCGCATAAGGACTGGGCACGTGAGTGGAGTCTTTTATACCTCCTTCCTCGGAGGCAGGAAACGCGGGAAGCGCTGTCTTCTCTGATTTTAAAAATAAAAATAGGTTTTATAACGAAAAAGAAAACAAATTAATGCCAAGCCTCTTTACATCATGTTAAAGTTTAGAGGTGACCGTGTAGTTTATTTCCGCTGATGAACTTTGCATACTAAATTTAGCATTTTAAAAAACTCATTACATGCGTGTGTATTTTCACATGAAAACTGAAATTAAATTGTGGAACAATCCTCAATACTATGCAAGGTAGAAAGCACCTCTCTCCTGCCCTCACTGCCCGTAGCATTGTGTCAATTATAAAAGTCCGCACAATCTCCCTTGCAGCAAGAGGAATATTGTGTACGTGTTTTCTTCCGTTGAATTTTTAACTCCTGGAGCGCAGAACAGGTTCTTACTTATCTTCGTATCACTTATTCATTCAACACATACGTACTTAAAAAAATGAAGGAACTAACTGAATACACAGTCACTTCCCTGCCCACAGGGCCCTGCTGGAACTGTAGGGTAAAGCTGAGACCTTGTTAGTGGATGGGCTTCCCTGTAACAGGAGGCTTGCCTGGTGTCCACCATTCTAAGGAAAGGAGGTCATTGCTCAGGGGAGACGCATGAACACAGAGAGCAGGGCCGGGAAGCACTGAGTATCTGAGGCTCATCTTCTTGGGCTTTGGTCTTGATGAGATTAGATGTCCTAGGGACAGGGTTAGCTGTATAGACATGTCCACACAAAGCAGAGGATGACAGTGCCCAGTAAGTGGAGCATAAATTAGCCACACTTAACAGCACACAGGTTTCAAGTTAACCCACCTGTCTCTTTTATGAACACCTGGCCTTTTCTCGTCTAGACTGGAATATTCTGGGAGGAGTGCTCTGGACTCAGCTCCCACCTCTGTGCCAGAGTGTTGCTGGGCGAACCAGGACCCTGCAGGCCAGCTGTACTGACAATGGCAGAGTCACTAGTGAAATATTCCTGGGGGAAGGTAAATCTTGACTGTTTCCTGAGGAGATTCCTCCTCCAGTGATAATCTTGGAACATCTTGCTTTCATCTTTCTTTTTTTTTTTTGCAGTACGCGGGCCTCTCACTGTTGTGGCCTCTCCCATTGCAGAGCACAGGCTCCGGATGCGCAGGCTCAGCGGCCATGGCTCACGGGCCCAGCCGCTCCGCGGCATGTGGGATTTTCCCGGACAGGGGCACGAACCTGTGTCCCCTGCATCGGCAGGCGGACTCTCAACCACTGCGCCACCAGGGAAGCCCCATGAACCTCTTTTAAGCGTGGTTTATATTTTTATCATGGAAACAAAAGTATGAACCCAAAATATCTTCTGCAAATATACACAGAATTTACATTTTGGTCAGAACTAGAAAAAAAGTAATTACAATTTTTTTTTCAATCTATTGCTAATCCAGATGACCTTTTTTACTAAAGGACAGAATTATATTTTTTAATTCCTTAAGTAAAGCCATTGTGAAGTCAATTATGCTAAAACCTTAATACTGCATTATGAAATTAAATTCATAAATTTTATTAATTCACTGTTTGAAACTAAGCCTGTCACTTCTTTCCACTAGACTAAACATGTTTCCTCCATCGTCACTTGACCAGTTTTTTTCTTACTGTGCTTACATCAAGAATATTTTAAGTTTGTTTTTAATTGTCAATACTTAGTATTCCTATTTAGGGGAGCAGAATATGCCGCCCCAAAATATGCCTCTTGAGCACAGGATCATTTTAAACTGGTTATTTTTAAGAAACTGAGACACAAGAGAAGCTCTGGAAACTAAGTACTGTAAAAGTTACCCTTTTGTAAAGATATTTTTATATATAAGGGAAATCACCCTTTGTGAGGGTATCTTCCTCCCTCTACTAGGAAGAGGGGGGGAAGACCAAACCTCTAAAACTCTTATCAATGCAGCACAATGTTCCTTTTGTTTACTGTGTGTTCTTGTGTTGTTTTTGTTTTTGTTTTTTGATAACTGCTCAAAGTGACTGTCTCCCTACTCCACCCATCTTCTTTTGTCTTTAGCTGAAGATGGTATTTAAGGTGAGGACTTGCACCAGTTGGGGAAATTACTCAATTTTACTGGGCCTTTCCCATGTATACGTGTTATAAACTTTTGTTTGTTTTTCTCCTGTTAATGTCTTGTGTCAATTAAATTATTATGCCAGCCAAAGAACCTAGAAGGGGAGAAGGAAAAATTTTCCTCCCGTATGCTTACAATACTACTCTTTAATTTCTAAAGGGCTGATCAAATTTGCTTGCCCTTGAGTTATCTACTCATATCATTAAACATTTGTATCTTAAAAACAGAGAAATAGAATGTGCAGATCTTATAACCCAGCAATTCTACTCTTTGGCGTAAACTCAACAGTTGTATTGTCTAATGTGGTAGCCACTAGCCACATGTGGCTACTGAGCCCATGAAATGTGTCTGGACTGCGTTGAAACGTGGTAAGCATAAAATACACAATCAATTTTGAAGACTTAATATGAAAAAAAATTTTAATATCTAAATTTATTTTAAAATATTGATTAAATGTCAAAAAGATAATATTTTGGCTATATTATTTTAAATATTATTTTTAAAATTTTAATTAGGAAAAAAATGAAAGGTGAATAAAATTTGTCACTAGTATTACCTAACGGAACTTGGGTTCACTCACGCTCCACACAGCAAAGCCAATCTCCTGACACCCGGTTGTGGTGAAGGAAAGTACAGCACTTATTGCAGTGTGCTAAGCAAGGAGAACTGGCAGCTCCTGCTCGAAAGACCTGAACTCCCTGATGGCTTTCAGGGAAGGGTTTTTAAAGGCAACATTTGGGGTGAGGGCTGCAGCTCCTGGACTTTTTTCTGATTGGTTGGTGGTGATGTTTCCAGCATCTTAATCAACCTGGCTCCAACCAGTCTGGGGTCTACTGTTTGTGGTCAGCATGTAGTCACCATTCCCCACCTGGGTGGGTGGGGTTCTTAGTTTCTGCACAACAATTCAAAGATATATGCCAGATTGTTATGTATACCCCTCGAAGAGGAACTAGCGCTCTGTTTTCTTGCTGAACTATTGTTTCTTAACTGCTTTTCCTTTGTTTCTGCATTCCCTCACTCCCCTAATTGGTAACTGCTTGAGTCTGCTCTTTGAAACTCAGGAGGCCTAGTAGAATCCACCTGCCGATGCAGGGGACACGGGTTCGTGCCCCGGTCCGGGAGGATCCCACGTGCCGCAGAGCGGCTGGGCCCGTGAACCATGGCCACTGAGCCTGCGCGTCCAGAGCCTGTGCTCCACGATGGGAGAGGCCACAGCAGTGAGAGGCCCGCGTACCGCAAAAAAAAAAAATCTCTTAGTTTTGCAAAAGTACCCCAGGGGACTATAAGATGGAACAGAGCTCTGATCACCCATACTTAATTATTCACGGCCGGTGTTATCAGATATCAAGCAAACAGCAATTCAAATCCGTCTCTCAGGGTTAGAGTTCCCAGCTCCAAAAAGGAAGAAAATTCTAACCAACATGCTGCCACAGGCGAAACCAACACAATAGGGAAGGATACCCTGGTGTCATCACACACGAGCCCCGTTACTCACCAAAGATGTTTCAGCTGGTCAATGCAAGTGCTAACACACATACAAACAACAAACACATGGTCCCACAAACAAAGAATCAGACGAAGTGTAGTCCAGAAATTCCATCTCCATTCCCAGATGGAGGCTCCAGAGCTGCCTGGCTACCAAAAAAGAATGGACCACAAGTGGCTCACCCCATACACACAAAAACACAAACAACTAAGCTACGGTCACACAGACAGAAAATCAGAAGACGTGTAGTCTAGAATTCCACCTCCACTCCCCAACGGAGGCCTCCACCAAGCCCAGCTCTGGCAAATGAACCGGTTCCCAAATCGGGTAGAGTCCAATAACAATTCCCCTCTCCAACAGGGCACCCCAGTCAAACAAATTGGCTTGTCCAGTAAAGGAAAAGCCCAAATTGAGGGGGGATATGTTCCCGGTGTGCACACCGGAGCAACTTACCCTCAAGTGGCTCACTTCCCGCAGGGGAAGCAGCCCAAACAGAGTGGAGAGAATTCCCAGCCTGTGCAAACTGAAGCGACTCACCAACGACACTGAATGTGGACCGCAGCTCCAGACGTTTCTCGGCTCCAAACAGCCTCGTGCCACGGGCGGCCAGTGCCTGTCGGGGACAGCCCCTCAGAGATCCCCGAGGGAAATGAGCTCTGGCAGCTGCTGGGGGCTCAGGGAATGGGCTTCCCCAGGCCGGGGTCGACCCGCCACGGGCACGGACTCCTAGGCTGGCTTCTCCAAAATTGTTAACGCAAGTTCGTGTGCCCGACACACAGTGAGGCCAAACAAACGGAAACGTCGGAGTTTGGGGCAGAAAAAGGTTTATTGCAAGGCCGTGCAAAGAGACAAGGTGGCTCACGCCCTGAAAAGTCTCGAGCTCCCCGACGAGTTTTGGCAAAGCATTTTTAAAGGCCAGGAGAAGGGGGATCGCAGGGTACGTGATCAGCTTGTACACAGTTCTCTGATTGGCTGATGGTGAGGCAGCAGGGTAGCGTCACAGGGGTTAACATCAGTCCTTAGGCTCCAGGAGGCCTGGGCTCTGTGCTCATGGTCAGCAAGTAGTTCTTCCATTTGCGGGGGGGTGGGGTGGGGGTGGGGGGTTCACAGCTGCAAAGCAACTCAGGAAATTTGCAGCAAATACTATTACCTAGGTACTTCAGAGAGGAGCTAATGCAGAGGATATGGGGCAAGGCCTGTCCCGGGAAGGCCCCATAGGGTCCTGCTCAGTTACAGAAACAGGGGCCACGGAGAGGCTTTTGTTCCTGGGAAGGCCCCGCAGGGTCCTGCTTGGTTTCAATTCCCCCTTTTCTTTGATACGCCTAAATCTTGAGGGGAACAGGGGCAGGACGATAAAGAGAATAAAGTTTTGGATAGAGAGGCTAATCATAGACTTGGCAAAAGGAACTCACTTTTACATGGCTCGGTTTCACTAGCATAATAATTGGAATTTTGAATATATGTTGCAAAGCGATGCTAATTCTGTTCCCTAACACAGTTTGTATAGCTTGTTCAGTTATATGATGAACATTGCTGGATTTATCTGATCATCTGACTTTAATGTGTAATATTATTTTGATAGGGAAATTAATTTCAAGATCCAGACAATGAATTTGTAAACTAACCTTTAGAATATATCTTTTTTGTCGGTTGTGTGTGGCATGTATCCCATGAATGTAATCCACTTTTTTTTTTTTTATAAATTGATTTACTTATTTATTTTTGGCTGCGTTGGGTCTTCGTTGCTGCGCGTGGGCTTTCTCTAGTTGCAGCGAGTGAGGTCTACTCTTCGTTGTGGTGCCCAGGCGTCTCATTGCGGTGGCTTCTCATCTTGCGGAGCACAGGCTCTAGGCACGCAGGCGTCAGTAGTTGTGGTGCACGGGCTTAGTTGCTCCGTGGCATGTGGGATCTTCCCGGACCAGGGATCAAACCTGCGTCCCCCACATTGGCAGGTGGATTCTTAACCACTGCGCCACCAGGGAAGCCCAATCCACCTATTTTTAATTACCACAATAACATATAATCCATCATAAATTTACACAAGAGTGGTTCAGAAGGTATTTCTGGATGTCTTAGGGGTGTATCAGTCGGAGTCCAGGCAGAAAGCAAAAATCACAGCAGTTATTTTTATAGAGAATTTAAGGAATTGGTTGACCAGGTAAGGAGGATTGAAAAGGCACAAAGAGAAACATTGCAGTAGCAAAGAGATGCCCACTGTGGGAAGCAGGTGCCACTGGTAGGGCTGGAGAGACAAGTGTGGGGTTATCAGGAACTAAGAGCTGGGAGGAGGCCCCTGGGCAGCTGGGACTCGGACCTCGGAGGTTGGGGAAGGCGAGCACCCAGCTGGTGGTGTTATTTCTGAAGGTAAGTGTTGAGGCTGGAAAAGAGGGTAGATTAAAAACTGGAAATTGGAACCAACTGCTTCAGCCAGGGGAAAGAGCCACTGCTTGGTGACACTGGTGGGAATGATTATCTGAACTGTTTGTCCCCACGGACCAAATTTCAAGGAGCAAATCCCTTCTCCCTCCACCACCTCTCAGCTCTCCTCAAGCCCCCTGTTGGCAAAACGTTACAGGAAACATGGTTGGCTGTGTCACACCCGCAGCATCACAGAACAGAGCACAGAAGAATGGGCTTGAGCCACAAGATATACCTTCATAACCAGCATGAGGAGTAAACTCATAATTACGAGTATCAACTAATCTAATATTATAAATTCAGGGAAGTACTGATAAACACAGCTTTTACAGTGATGAAACTTGTAATACATTTTTTTAAATATAATAAAACTGTGGTTAAAAGTACAACTCAAATAAGGAGACAATGTTGAACTCGACCCAAACCCTGTGCTCTCGAAAGACAGTGGTTAAAAAAAAAAAAGAAAGAAAGAAAAACCCATCCCCACACCCTTTTGTGTTCCAGGAAACAGCTCACTGCAAAGAACCACCACCTTTCCTCAAGTGACTTAGATAAAAGCCACATAGAACTCCCTTGATTACCTATGATAAGGCCAGACACAGACCCTCCAAATTCCCTTCTTTGTCTCATAAATGATTAGCTGAACTGTTTGTCCATGCTGACCTATCTGTACAAAACGCCTTGCTCACTTGACTTTATTTAGGCATTCTTCCTTCCCCAGGACTTTTATCTTTCATTCGCCCTCAGCCTAAGCTAGCATTGGGAGGCAGAATAAACCCCTAATTTCCCCTACCAAGAAGCCCCTTTCTGGGAATTCCCTGGTGGTCCAGTGGTTAGGACTCCGCACTTCCACTGCAGGAGACAGGTTCCATCCCTGTTCGGGAACTAAGATCCCTCATGCTGTCTGGCTGCGGTGGTGGGGGGGATCGAGGAGGGAGCTGGAACAGCCCCTTCTCAACTGACCTTAAGGAAAACCTTTCCTGATCAATTGTCTGGTCAAGCCAGCTGCTCATCTCACTCCCTGATACCCATTCTTTCTAGCCCTTTTCTGCCTGATCTTTCAAAAGCTTGCAGATCTTACAGATGGAGCACTCTCCATTTCCATTACCCCTCCCCCTACTGCAATAAGCCCCTTCCCCGAATTGCAATAAGCCTTTTGAATGAAGTCTCTTCTTACCAAATCTGGATTTGGTTTTTGTTTGACAGTTTTTCTGGTGCTGTGACTTGGCTGAAGACTGGCCCTCACCTACGGACCTCTACCATCCCTACACTGGTAACGGTTCAGTGCTTTGAGGAAACTTTGGTGAGTTCAGGTCTTGAACCAGTACTCCGGACGTCTTGTTTGTTGAAGGATCACAGTAAAGAGTTACTTTTATTCTTTCCAACAAAGAGAGAATCTTTGCATGTCATTGTGGCACAAATCCAGTTTAATATCTTCAAGAAATGGCAAACTTTACCCAAAGCAATTTAGAACTTCAGAGAC
Organism: Orcinus orca; assembly: GCF_937001465.1. Lineage (NCBI taxonomy): Eukaryota > Metazoa > Chordata > Mammalia > Artiodactyla > Delphinidae > Orcinus > Orcinus orca. The sequence continues at coordinate 77,252,183 of NC_064564.1, read as the reverse complement.
TTCTTTGGGAAACTTGGGATCTCCCCAAACTGGCTCATGTAGGACCTCTCCCTTCCCATCATCCCCCACTCCTTTTTATCATCTGAACCTTCTCTTCCGCTGCCCTGAATCCTTTGACCTGTCCCCCTTCAACTCCCTTATCTTGTCCAACCCCACCCACCCTGTCAGAACCCTCCCTGCGCACCCTAGCTCCTAGTCCCTTGAGATTTGGGTCCCTTCTGTTCTACTCACCTCCTCTTCACTCCCGTTGGTGAAGAAAGGATCTCCTGCTCTAAAGAGAACGAGATAGTCAAAGACACAACACCTGATACTAGACAGATGAGACTGATAGTTTATTATAGTCACATAGGCTCAGCCTGGGGGAGGAGAGCACTCCCTGTCACTCAGGGCCACATGGGGGTTACATTCAACATCAGAGTGAATGAGCAGGGACTGTGGAAGGCAGGCTCTGTGGTAGAGGCACAGGGATGGGTGACCCTGGGTATCCATGGGAATATGTGATGGCTTATTTAAATAATTGTGTGGGCTGGCAGGGAGGTAAGACTCCTTATTGAGAATCAAGAAGCGTGCATCTGGTCTGGCTGATGGGGTTACTAGCTGAGTGGGGAGCCATTTACATTGTGCGGGGGCAAGAGCAGAGCAAGGGAAGAGAAGTGGAACACATGGTTAGGGCTTTGGGGCCCTGTGAGGATCAAAGGTGTCAAGGCAGCACATGCAACTTCAGGCCTTGCAATGCACCCTTCTCCCATCAGGGGCTCTTGAGGGGCTCAGGGACCCCAACAGCAACCACTTGTGTGAAAAATGTCCCTGGAAACAGACTGGATATTTCATCCACTCAGATAGGCTTTGGAGGCACACAGATAGCCGCTTGGTCTTTTCTCAGTCCCTTGACCAAAATTTAGTCCACAGACTCTATAAGATACCCATCAGGGCAGAGGACATCTTAAAGCTCTGCTCTACCAATGTTTGTGGAAATGCTTAAGCCTCATATTGAGCAAGGAATGATTTGCTAGAAACACAATCCTGGTAAAGGATGAGAGCTGCACTTTTATAGGAACTAGTGAGTTGAAATTTTAACGTTGAAGCTATAAACTCTCTGTTTGAGCCTGTCTCATGTTTATGTATATATGTTTACATATCTATATGTATATATGTATTATACACATACTATTTTCCTAAATCCAGATGGTATTACCAGATTAGATGATAAAATCCCTTAAAGGTCCTCAATTATGATCGACTTAGAAATAAGTTAGAGCCTATGTAAATTAAATACTCCTAAAATTCCCAGAAATTAAGGAAATTGAACTCCTAATATTTTAAGTCCTAATACTTCTAATATGAACATCTAATATTCAATAAGAGTACTTTCAACAGTACTTTTGCAGAAACTATCCAAATATTTAAAGAATTCATGTCCACATAATTTAGGTAAATCTTTGGCAAATGACACTAGTCTGATATTGTTGGTTTAATAAAAACAGCTCTGTCTTCTGAGTTATCAGCATTAAGTATAAAATAAGCATACACTTTTATTCTATTTAGACATGTTCTTCCTAAACTTATACAGATTTGCTTATTAATAAGCTACTGTTACATCTACTACATGTTTAACGTTATAAAAAAGGTAAATTTGTATTTAAACAAATTGAATCATTATTCTGACAATAATTTCAACAATAATTATGTTTTATAAAATGTCAGCTTGAAGATAGTTTCCAATCTCTTTTAGGTATCTTAAAATCTTAAACTTAACGCTAAATTAAATTAACCGATAGATATTCATTAAATGTCTAGATCATTTCTAAGTAAGATAGAATACTGAAACATAATTTTAAGTTTCTATAAACTTAAAAGTTTTTGCCTCTTATTTTTATGACAGAGAAGCTTAAATATATGTCAGTCTATTAATGAACACATTCATTTTTACCACACTGACTAATTGTATAAGGAAATGTATGACTATAAAAAAAGTTATGAAATGTATATTCTTTAGCTTGGCTAGTCTGCTACAATATGCCAGTATATAATAGCTCACAGTTATCTATGTCACAGTTCTCTCTGTAAGTGTATTAGTATGCTAGGGCTACTCTAACAAAGTATCAGAGACTGGATGGCTTAAACAACAGAATTTTATTTTCTCACAATTCTGGAGGCTAGAGGCCCCTAAACTTGACACAAGTCAAGGTGTCCACAGGATTGCTTTCTTCTGAGACCTCTCTCCTTGGCTCAAAGATGATTATCTTCTCCCTATGTCTTCATGCAGTTTTCCTTTTGGGTGTATCTGTGTCCTAATCTCCTCTTCTTATGAGGACACTGGTCATATTGGATTAGGATCCACCCTAATGACCTCATTTAACTTAATTACTATTAAAAGACCCTATCTCCAAATACAGTCACATTCAGAGGCACTAGGGGTTAGAACGAAAACATATGAATTTAAAAAAAAAACACAATTCAGCCCATAACAGCGAGTGAGGCTCTGCTTGGAGAAATGATGTCAGAAAGGAACAGCTGTGTATGCAAGGTATTCAGGATGTATTTTTTTGAAGAAAGGGAGACTAATTTTGTCGTAAAGGTAAATGACTGGTTGTTTCAGGATGAGAAAGAGAAAAATGTAGGGAAAACCAGAAGGGCTGTAGAAAGTTGTAGAAGATTCTCAGAGAGAGAATTTTGTTTGTCATTGTCAAAGCTGGCTAAGGTTTGACAGCGTCATTTAGAAGAATTTTTTTTAAGCCTTAGTATCAAAAATATAATGCTGATACAAAACCAGAACTTGGTGTTCTCTCTGTTAACAATGACAAAATTTTCTTAGGGTCTGTTCTTCCTAAGAAGTTGTAAAGAGGTTTTAATTCTGAGTAATATACCTAGAAGGCAAAGGTTTTGTACCTTATCATAATAACTTCCTGTGCCTTACATTGACTTTGTCATGTTCCTGATTATTTAAAAAAAAGCAAAGTTCTCTCACTTTCAAAAGAGCTGTGGTTCTTTACAACCACGTCACCTCCTATGTTTACTTTTAAAATCTTCTACTGCCACTGTAGGCAGATAGGGTAGAGGTCCCCTGGAGGAAGAGAACCAGACATAGCTTTCTTGACATAAGAGAAGCCATTTTAGGCCTAAGCCTGATCACAATGCTTGACCTTGCAGAAGAATAGATCTCAGGAGTTAATGATTTTAAGGGAACAAAACAATGTAAGAACAAACAGGTATTACCAGGCTAGGGAGATAATGTATCAGGTGTAAATACTCCCAGTTCTTTTTTGAAGGTAAAGATTTGTCTGAAGCACATTCTTGAGCTGTTCTGCGAGATCCAACCCGCCTTGAGCGCTCAACCACCAGACAAGCTGGAACCTAAGAAATGATGATGCTGACCTTGCTGACCCTTGTAGACCTCAGTAAACTGGAGCCTGGACTCTGTCAACCTTTGCCCCAATTCTATGCTGAATTCTCCTCTGCTCAAGCCCCTTCATGAATATGCATGCACCCTTAGCTTAAGACTTTCCCACTTTTACTGTCTGGGGAGACATTGCTTTGGGAAACATACCCGGTTTTCTCCTTACTTGTTGCAAGTAATCAATCCTTCCTTCTGCTCTTTGGCTTGATTGTGTCTTTTGACTCCACACCCGCCAAGAGGCAAAACCAATTTCCGGGTAAAACCACTTTGATTTTGGACTGACTTCATCTTTGCATGCTACATAAACAAATTTTCTTGCTACTTGCATTATTTTTGTAATGAATTCTCATCAGAACTTTCACTTTTTGAAAATTGTCAGTAATAAGTTAACCCTGGTCGTTCTAAGTGTTTCATCATCTACAGATAGTGTTTTTGTTTTTCTCTGATGCTTCCCTGAAAGTGCTTGCAAATCAGGCCAGAGTGTTTTGTCTTCAACAAAGAAGGACTATCTCGGAGACCCGTGGAAAAGAACTCTGCCAACCAAGTATTCTTGGACACAGACTTCTGATGGTATCACTTAAATAACTTTGAGGATATACCAGTGGAATGAGTCAAGATTTCCAGAACGCTAGTAGAGAAGCAGATGCATTCATGAGATTTGCAAATCAAGATCAGTCAGAACATTAATTACTTAGGACAGAATGAAGATCTGATGAAGATGATTTTGAGTTTTGTATGGAATATTGATTCCTTAATGTTCTATTCTTTCTTGGACCTACAGAACCCCTTTCTTTCTCTTTTCCCTTCAGCTATCTGTAACTCATAACGATTTAGTAGACTATACTTTTGTAAAGAGAAATGAAATTTATCTTTCTTCTCCCTGCTTTCCCCTTCAGAATTAAGAATCTCTTATTGAACATTGTTATATTCATGACAATATAATTATTTGCATAGGTTCAGTAAGACTCTATCCTCCTTGTTGATAGGATATGATAAAACCAAGGCCTTGACTGGAATGTCATATTTGAGAATGATGCTCACTTACTAGACACTTTTAAGAAGCTAATGTTGACTTTATTCTAGAGCTAATGCTTACAAAGCCCTTTTAGGAAAACTGGCCTGGTACTTGCCTTACAGGGTTCCAGCCTTACAGATGAGCAAGAAGGGTCACTTCCTGACAGGTCCAGGAACCTTAGAATAATTTGGGGACATAGAGAAGAGAGGAATTTATCCAATTCCATAGATACTGCAGGTGAAATGTGATGGCAAGCTCATGGTTTGGCTTCCTAGCCTTTAGAGGTTTGTACAAGTCCAGGCTGAGATTCCCTATGAAAAAATTCCAATGAAGCAAACTTTAAAAGGTTTATATGCTAGATTAGCATTCTTGCTGCAACTGTGTAAATTATCAGGTCAGCCTTAATGAGGTCAGCCTTATTTTGTGATCAAGAATAATCTTTCTTTAAGGCTATCTTTCATCAAAAGAATGTAGAGAGAAATTTTGTGTTTCATAGAAAATAACAGCACATCCTCTGGGGTGATCAGATTCTGGTTCTGTTCATTGTTTTTGAGCTATTTTGTACATCTCTGTAAATTGCAGGTCACAGATGGATGTGCAAACTCATTTGTCAGGTAGCGATTTAATTGGTTTCTTTATCACTATGGAAAAGCCAGTTTCATCACCTACCTATAACTTGGACTAGATCCGTCACCTCGCACAAATTGTCAACCCTTACAAGTTTTCAATTCTTACAGTTTCCTGCCACATCTGGCTACAACTTCCAAAGTAATGTTTCCTTTTTTTTCTCCCTCCCTCGTGACCAAGAACTAAAACCTGACTGCCCAGATTGTTATCAGGACTAAAGGTTGCCTTGTAGCTGGACTTTTTCTCCAGGATCTGAGGAAACACTGGCAACTTAAGCCCAACAACTTGATACAACCCTGAAGAACTCATCATCACCACAGACCACACATACATGCACTGGATTCTCCCCACACAAACCACTGCCTGGGCCACCAGGAAGTCTGGCAAGATGTTCAGGTCATACATGCCACTATATGAGAGGGAGTAAAACCATGGACAGCATTGCCAAGGGCACTGACATTTTAGCTTTCAGAAACAACGAGCAGGGCTTGCATAATCCAAAGATCTCTTAGACCTTTAATATTAATGTTTCTTTTTTTTTTTTCTTCATGGTAGGCGTATCTCTTTTAAGACCCTGACCTATGCTACCACCTCTCCACAGATGGTTGAACTGATTTGGCAGGAACAAAGCCAATAAGAGTCCTCGAGAGACTGTTTCTTAATCCCTGACGTGCCCTGCTCAGGAGGTTTATGATTGCCTCTGGGTTGCTCAGCAGTGAATAATACTCACTCATCTTAAATCTGCAGGGGAGCAAAATATACCACCCCAACATATGCCTTGTTGACATATTGATTATTTTAAGCTGGTTATTTTTAAGAAAGAGCAGGCACAGGTGAAGCTCTGAAAACTGAGTAACAGTTGCCCTTTTGTAAGAAATATTAACATTTATAAGGGAAATCTCCATTTGTAAGATGTCTCCCTCTCTGTACCAGGAAGAGAAGGATATCTAAATTTCCAGAAACTCTTGTCAATGAGAAGCTGAGGGCTTAAATCTGCATAACAACCTGACACTTGTTTACTGTGCTTTTCCTGGTAACCTCCCGCAACTGACTCCCCACCACCACCACTTTTTGTCTTAGATGAATATGACATTTAAGATGATAGCTTTAGGGCTTCCCTGGTGGCGCAATGGTTGAGAATCCGCCTGCCAATGCAGGGGACACCGGTTCGAGTCCTGATCCCGGAAGATCCCGACATGCCGCGGAGCAGCTAAGCCTGTGCGCCACAACTACTGAGCCTGTGTTCTAGAGCCCGCGAGCCACGTCTACGGAGCCCGCGAGCCACGTCTACGGAGCCCGTGCACCACAACTACTGAGCCCGCGCTCTGCAACTACTGAAGCCTGCGCGCCTAGAGCCTGTGCTCTGCAACAAGAGAAGCCACCACAATGAGAAGCCCATGCACCTCAACGAAGAGTAGCCCCGGCTCGCCGCAACTAGAGAAACCCTGTGTGCAACAACGAAGACCCAATACAACCAAAAATAAAATAAAGAAAATAAATAAATTAAAAAAATAAAGATGATAGCTCTAGCCATTTCAGATAGTTACTCAGTTTTCCTGGGTCTCTCCCATGTATACAGGAGGTATACATATTATTAAACTTTTGTTTCATTTTCTCCTATTAATCTGGCTAATATTAATTTAATTGTTAGACTAGCCAAAGAACCTAGAAAGGAGGAAGGACAATTTTTCTACCTCTAGAAGTGGCAATGCAGGTGGGATTTTCACTGGCTGGACACTGCTCACTTCAGGGCTGCTGCAGCTGAGAGAGATCCTGGGACCTCCGAGAAAAGCCTGCAGAAGATAAGAATTCTTATACGTCAGGAAACACTGTTTTTACTAATTTATCCAGACAGAAATGTGGGTTGCACCCACATCTGCAGATAGATCTTTCTTAGGCTAACTTTGGGAGTTAACTTTCTAGATCTTTTGAGGGCTGCATCTTTTGTATTCTCTTGTGGAGCACGTCTTGCAGCCTTGGTTAAACCATATAAAGGCTTGTTGGTTTGAGTCACTATTGAGGCTAATATTAGGTGCAATTTGTCCTTGGCCACATGATGGATCCTTTGAATTGGCTGTGTTTGAGAGAGAAAAAAGTTTTTAGAGCACTCTCAACCTACACAATTGTCTTATTGGTACCTATGGAAAGATCAAATTGAAAAGAAGACAGAGAAGTGTAACAGATAGCCACAGGGACTCCCATAACAAGATGAAGAATAGAAATTTAAAAAAACAAAATTAATGTCCACATCCAATGTAAATTCCCCTTCTCAAAATCCGCCCCCATCTGCATGTTTTAGCTTCTCTTTCCCTCCAGCCTAATCTCTAGGCCCAAAGTATACGGGTTACTCATAAAAATGCTGAAAGCCAGGAAGTGAATTTACCACAAGAACCTGGTACAGGCAGTAGGACTCCCTTTGCTGTCTCTTGAAATTCCTCCTACTCTCCAGGTCCCTATGAGGCTCTGCCAGCTTCAGGCCTTCCTATGCAATATCCTCTGCTGATGTCTCCTGGACCTCCAATGCAATGAATTCATGTCCCCTGACCAGCAACAGATCTTCTAATTTATAAAGCCCATTTATCTCCACTTTCAGAAGATCCTACTATATTTAGAGAAGAATGGAAAGATGAGTGACTGTTTACAACCTCACTCACAGGGACCTAAATTGGCTGGGAAGGGGTATGCTTCTTATCCTTGATTATAATATAGTTGTCAGGCTAAGCAGCCCCAGGGTGTGTGTGTATGGGAGGGTGGCTCACAGAGGAAACAGCTGGCCAGAATTTCTTCCAGGCCCTCCTACAAATGACCAAGAAACGGCTCAGCTGAAGGCTGATATTCATGGACAGTTAGGAGCAATAGTAGAACCTTTACCTATTAAAGTGAATTGGTCTAATGTTGAATTGTAAACTCGGGGAAGAAAAGAACACTTGAAGGCCTTCGCTGAACACTTTATACAGATTTTTTTCAAGGCATACTGCATTAAACCCTGAAGTTCTAGAACGTAGAAATCTTTGGATTTCCGTCTTAGTTGGAAATCTCCCTCATATAAAGAAGCAAGTTTATTCGGATGGGCAGGTCAGTTCCTTGATACTCAGGCTGTAATCAGCTCTTCGCAGGGAATTGGAAACAACTGTCTTCATCTTGCAAATCTCTACAAACCAGACGCGTGGCTCTAAAACCAATTCAAATCCTGCTTATCTTTACCAACCCCCAAACCCGCCCTATTCATCTCTAAATGCTTGCAGGTATTATGAAAGATCTGGATGTTGGAAACAGAAGTGTCTTTCATGTAAAAAAACAGAGGACATTTAAAAAATTATAAATTACTCTAGACCTTTGATAGCAGGCAAATATGCCCCCAAACTCCATCTTGGAGACTTGGATACTTTCTCGATGCCTTTTTGATGTAGATTTTCTGCCCCCATCTTCTCTGGGACCTAGAAGCCATTCTTCAAAATGCAAACTTTGGGGAGGTGTTTCTTAACAGAAGGAAAAAAAGAGGAGGTATTTTGAAATTAAGCTAATGAAAAGTCTTGAATGTCCTCTCCACAAATATTGCTAAAAGGCTTTGGCCATCTGAGTAGGTGAACTTAGCTTGTTCCAACTGACAAAACAAAATTTGGATCCAACTGTTCTTTTATTTTTATTTTTAAAAATTTTTTTTAAAATATCAAGGGTTTTTTTGGTTTGTTTGTTTTGTTTATTTATTTATTTATGGCTGTGTTGGGTCTTCGTTTCTGTGCGAGGGCTTTCTCTAGTTGCGGCAAGCGGGGGCCACTCTTCATCACGGTGCACGGGCCTCTCACTATCGCGGCCCCTCTTGTTGCAGAGCACAGGCTCCAGACGCGCAGGCTCAGTAATTGTGGCTCACGGGCCCAGTTGCTCCGCGGCATGTGGGATCTTCCCAGACCAGGGCTCGAACCCGTGTCCCCTGCATTGGCAGGCAGATTCTCAACCACTGCGCCACCAGGGAAGCCCCCAACTGTTCTTTTATAAACTAGTGAGTTTTATATTGATGTGCCTGACTCACAGCTAAAATTTTACGGCAATGGTTATGGGGTCTGTGTTTGAGTCTGTACATATGTTTATGTGTGTCCATATGTGTATGTTGTAGATGTGCGATATTTTTCTACCTCTAGATGGTATTGCCAAAACTAATTTTTATAAGAGCTCTGTTTAGTTAGGTTGAAGGCAAGCACTTGTAAGGATTGAGTGTCCTAAAATTCTCAGAAATATAACAGAACTTAAATGCTTTTCAGGGTCTTGTGATCTGGGAAATTATTCAGTATCAAGGCTAGTTTAAGTTTGTTGGTTTAAGTAAAACAGAGTTATCAGCATTTAATATAATACACATAAACAATTTTATTCAACCTGGGATGATTAGTCAAATAAGATCATGTTATCTCTGTTGAAAAATGTGTCCACAAGAATATTAGCTGACTAATTAAATTAGCTGATGGTGACTGACTTTGTCTAACATTTCATGAAGTTTTTATGAGTTATCTAAACATAATTGTTGGGACCAAATGATTTAAATAGATGTAAGTGGGATAAGAGTTTTTAGATGCAGTAATTATGTTTTATTATATATATATATATATATACTTAAAAAATAGCTTCCAAATATGTTTTTAGTAACTTGAAACTAGTTTGCTAAGAGAAGTTAAAAGATAGAAATTTATTGAATATATAGTTCATTTCCAAGTAAGATAAAATAGTGAAACATTAATTACTGAACATAGGTTTTCCTACTTTTGGCTTCCTACTGCATAAAAACTAAAGGTAAATTTAGGTTTCTTAGTAGACATGTTTTGTGCCATATTGAAAGATTGTACTATTAAAATGGGCACATTTCTAGAAATTATGAAATGCATTTTTTTGCCAGTCTAAAGAATGCTGGCATAACATACAGTTCACAATTGCTTACTTCTTACTTTTCACTAGAAATTAAGTTTTCTAAAGGTTAAAAATTCTGATTAATACATGTGATTAAAACTACTAATAATATTAAGGGAAACAACTCTGTATACAAGGAAAGCAGGATGCGGTTTTGGATAAAAAAAGGGTAGGAGATATGAAGTTGCATTTTTGTTAAGGATAAGGGAGGTAAATTTGTTCTAAAGTAAAACTGGTTACTTCAAAATTTTAAAAAAGGAAAATAGAGGACAAACTGGAGAGAGAGAGAGAGAAGGAATGAATCTTACCTTGTCTGGTCAAGTTGGCTTAAAGTGAATGAATTTATTATAAGCATTATAAAATTAAGCCATAAAATCTGTAGTGTACTCATGTAAAACTAAAATTTGATTTTCTTTCATCTGTTAAAAGGAGAAAGTGTTTTGGACTGTTGGTCTGTTGTTGATAAGAGATTGTGAAAGGTTTTTCTTTACCTTTTAAGCAATCTACCTAGAAACACAAATTCTGTATTTTATCAAAATAATTTTCTATGCTTTATGTTGTCTTAATCAGGTCTTTGATTATTTAAGAAAACTGAGTCTTCTCAATATTAAGAGCTAAGTTTTGCTCAGAACTATGTAAACTTCTATATTTGCCTTTGAAATTTTATTGTTATTTTGGTCAAATAGTTATATGTTGTTTCATAATGATCTGTTATTCTATTTAGTCAAGTGTACAAGTCTTCTGATATTTTTTACAAACTTCCCCAAATTAAATTCGAAATGAAATCTTTTTGACCCTGAACTAACTTCGGGATTTTTCAGAGGGCCCCTGGAACATCTCAAAAGATTTGTTCTCTCTCCTTATAAAGAGAAATTAGGCTTATTTGGTATGTTAAATTATGTGAGAAGCATTGTCAAATAAATGATGATAAACCTTCATAGATTAATTTGTGTGGGTATATGTTATTACTATAAAGTGTTATTGAAATTGTATATAATCTGATACGTCCAGGTATGTTTTCACTTACAATTCTACTTATTATCTCAAAGTGTTGTTTGTCACAAAAATAAGCAAATTTCCTTGTCAATTGTATCATAATGAACTCTCATCAGATCTTTAACCATGGCCATTTTAAAGTCTTTTGTCATTTAAAGTTATTGTTTTACTCTGATGCTTTTTGCAAAAGTGTTTCTGCAAAAATGCTTCTTCATATTCAAGGAGGCTCATGGAAAGGACTCTGACACACACATGTTTTTGACAACTTTGAGATCATAAAACTGAACCGGGTAAGAATTTCCAGAACTAATGGAAAGACTATATTCAAGCAGAGCAAGAGTGAATAACATGGAACTCAGTGAACTGATGAAGATGATTATAGTTTTTATGAATTTTGGTTGAAACATTGCTGATTTTTTTTAATGTTTTTGTTTTTCCAGATTTAAGAAAACCTTTTCCTCTTTTCTCTTAAGCCGCCAACAATTTGGTAAAATATACCTTTGTGAACAAAGATGAAACGTTTATCTTTTTCTCCCTACCCGATCCCTCCAGAATTCAGAAACTCTCCATGAGTATTCTTATTTTCCATGGCAATATAGTTATTTGCATAAATTCAAAAAGAATCTGTTCTCCTTGTAACAGACACAATTGGAAACATTGGCACTTTATCAAAACTTTGACTGGAATGTCAGATTTGAGAATGTGCATAGAATCAAATATACCAGACAGCTTTAACGAACTAAGGTTGGCATTATGGAGCCAATAAAGGCCCTTGGAAGAACAGCCTGGCACTTTGCTTACAGGGTTTCTGACAGCCTAACCAGGTGAGGAAGGAAGGTCACTTCCTGGCAGGTGCAAGAACCTCAGGATATTTTGGAGATCACCAGCAGAGAGGAATCCTTCCAAATCTATAGGTATTGCCTGCAAAGTCTGATGGTAAATCCTTAGCATGGCTTCCTAGCCTTGAGAGGCTTTTAAAAGTCCAATCTGAGATGCCTTATGAAAAGTTCCAGTAAAATAGATTTAAAACAGCCTATATGGTCACTTGCTATTCTTGCTACATTTATGTAAATAATCAGGCCAAGTTTGTTGAAACTAGAGTGATTTTGTAAACAAATTTGTCTTAATTTGGCTGTCTTTGGTAGAAATAAATTTAGGTGATTTTAGAGGGAAAATTATGTTTCAGTAGCACATCTTTGTGGATATTAGATTCTATTTCTGTTCATTGTATTTCAGGTTTTTGGTAAACTGTAAACTGTACTGGATCCTGACATCTTCTAATTTTCTCAACTATATGGTTGCAAATCTCCAAACTAACATTTCCAATTTTCTCCCACCCTTTTGACTTGGAATTACTAAGTTTGAAAACTACCCTTTTACCTGAACCCCTGCAAATTGAATGTGAACAACTTGATATAAACTTCAGTGAGATCACCACAATAGCTCATGCTTAGACAATTCTGTGCCTGTTGGCTGAGTGAGCCACTCAGAAAGTTTACCTAAACACCCAATGACATCATCAGAGACATTCAAACTTCAAAAGATGCTTTGATCTTGACATCTAAAAATCTCTAGCAATCTCAGCTGGCTGCCCTCAGGACTCAGACATTAGATTTATAATTTGCTCCTGCCATTAACTTTTGTTTTTCTTTTCTTTCCATAGAAATGCCTTTTATTAAATCCCTGATTTATGTAATATAGGCCTAACTTTGGGAGCCCACCTCCTGAAAGTAACATCACCCACCTCCTGAAATGAGACACAACTCTTTAACTGAATTGACTTATTCTCAAGACAGACTGGTTCAATAAGATATGGAGCAATCTATCAATTTAGCTTCTGAATTGTGAAACTTCTTTAAAGTTTTGAAAATATTACTAGTGGGAAACAAAAATATACCACCCCTAAATACACCTCTTAGGCATATTGAGTCTTTTTTTTTTTTTTTTTTTGTGCGGGCCTCTCACTGTTGCGGCCTCTCTCGTTGCGGAGCACAGGCTCCGGAGGCGCAGGCTCAGCAGCCATGGCTCACGGGCCCAGCCGCTCCGTGGCATGTGGGATCTTCCCAGACCGGGGCACGAACCTGTGTCCCCCGCATCGGCAGGCGAGCTCTCAACCACTGAGCCACCAGGGAAGCCCATATTGAGTCTTTGAAGCTGGTTATTTTTAAGGAACAGTAGTTTCTAGAGTTTTAGTCATCCTCCTCTTCCCGGTACAGTGAGGAAGACACCCTTACAAATGGAGATTCCCCTTATAAATATACCTATCCCATACAAAGGGTAACTTCTACTCTGTTTTCAGAGCTTCACCTGTGTCTGTTGTTTCTCAAAAATAACCAACTGAAGATAATCCTTACCCCAAAGAGGCATATAAACTATACCTCAATAAAATAACATTGATCTTTTCTGAAACATCTGTTTAAGAAAACTAGAAGGTATAAGCAGAAAGGAGAGGGCATTTGCTGGGCAAGATCTGGACACACTGAGTTTGCAATGATGATGAGTTCTCCAGGAGCAGAGAATCTCTAGGCTCCTGGAAATATGCCTGGACTCCAGTATTTCCCATCTAGGAGCCACCTGGGAAGGGATGAGAGTGCTTAAGAGAAGATGTGAGGAAGTTTTATGAGTATGAGGCACGAGCATAGCAAAGGAAGGGGAAAGGGTTGGAAGCAGTGGAGGAAGAACAAAACGCTGTACCCTGGACACCAGGGAGGGTGGGCTGACATGTTAAAGGAAACAGAAGAGTCAGTTGGGCTCAAAGAGTATTTTATTTTATTTATTTATTTTTAAAAATTAATTAATTATTTTGGGCTGCATTGGGTCTTTGTTGCTGCGTGCGGGCTTTAGTTGCGGTGTGCGGGCTTCTCATTGCGGTGACTTCTCTTGTTGTGGAGCACAGGCTCTAGGTGCGCGGGCTTCAGTAGTTGTGGCTCGCGGGCTCAGTCGTTGTAGCTCACGGGCTCTAGAGTGCAGGCTCAGTAGTTGTAGCGCGTGGGCTTAGCTGCTCCTAGGCATGTGGGATCTTCCCGGACCAGGGCTCGAACCCGTGTCCCCTGAATCGGCAGGCGGATTCTTAACCACTGTGCCACCAGGGAAGCCCCTCACAGAGTATTTTAAGCTGAGCACTAGAATTTTCTTTCTAAATGAGCAAGAACATTCCAGATATGAATTTGTTTAATTCTGACTTGCAAGTGGTTGAAATGTGGCTGAGGTGCCCTCTGCTGGTAGTATCGAGAACCAAATGTATAAACATAAAATAGTTGAGAAATGTGAGGAAAATCAGCTCTAGTTTTTATGTACATTGAATGTTAGGAATAAATATAATAAACTTGGAAAATCCACTACACTTAGCTAGTTTTATCTAAAATAAATGGCTCGATAGACTTCCATTTCTAGTCAAGAGAGAGTAACAGGGATCAGATTTACCTGCTGTTAAAAACAAGACAACAGGCCCAAAATGGAGTCACTTATACTAAGCCCCCTGTCACCAAACCAAGACTTAGTTAAAACTTTGACTCTCTCAGAAACAGAACTTTCAACCAAACAGGAATCACCCGATCAGCGTTAGGTAGGTAATCTGCCTGATCGACCCCTGCCATCCCCTATCGGGAAAGCAACCCTGTAGTAACCAATCTGCTTTTTTGCCTCGTATAACTTCCTTTTTCCTGTCTCCTATAAAAGTCTTTCATTTTGTACAGCTCCTTGGAGCACCTTTCTTATCTGCTAGATTGGAATTCTATTCCTGGAACATTGAATAAAGCCAATAAAATGTTTTAAAACTTAGTCAGTTGAATTTTGTATTTTAACACTATCCACCTGAAACAGGAAGTTGTACAAAATATATGAAAATTATTTTTGAAATAATGGTTTTCAGAAATTGAACATCAGGCAGCACAGGACAGTGATTCCCTCCAAAACAGGAAACAAGTCAGGTGAGCTGTAGGATTGCCCTGGAGAATGTTTCCTCACCTGTGTGAAGTTGCACATCTTTTCATAGAATAATAATGAAAGACATATATGTCTCTAATGCTAGCGTGACCAACTCTTTTACTTGGGCAATTGAGGCCCACCCTTCTGTTATACTCGAGAACACCACCCAGCAGTTTTCATTTCTGCAATTTCAATTTTTATTCTTTCTCCTGAATCTTTTCAGCATACACGAATGTTATTTCATTCTTCTTTAAAAGCCTTTTCTTGAACACTTTCATCCTTTACCACTGCCCTAATTCATTCTCTCTCTCTCCTCTCTATTTATAGCAAAGCTTGGCAAACTTTTCTGGAAAGGGCCAGGGAGTTTGTAAATATTTAAGCACAGTGGGCTATACTGTCTCTGTCACAATTACTTATCTCTGCCCCTGGAGGGAGGCAGCAACCCCAGACAACACGTAAGTGAATGCATGTGGCATCATTTGCCTTAGTTTACCCACCCTGCCTTACAGAAGGCTGACCATCAGTTTGCCCTCACAGGGATCACTCAGGAAGGAGCTGCAATTATTCTGTACCTTTCCCTGTGCAGGCTTCTAGCTGGGATCTCTAGAACAGAGCAGAGGGTCCGGGGGCATAAACCTCCCCTAGAAGATGGCAAAGGGAGCTTCTGAAAGAACCTGATTGCTTGTGTCCGTTAAACCCTCTCTAATCCATTGCTTCCTTCTGTGGCCCTAGGGACATTGCTCTTGTCAAATTCAACTACACGTTACTAAATCCAGCAGGCATTTATCAGAACTCATCTAACTCGTCATCTTGGCACCATTTCAGACAAATAATCACTCTGTCCTTCCTTTATGGCATAAGGATTATTTTAGGCTAATTACTTTTTTAT
This sequence comes from Orcinus orca, assembly GCF_937001465.1. Lineage (NCBI taxonomy): Eukaryota > Metazoa > Chordata > Mammalia > Artiodactyla > Delphinidae > Orcinus > Orcinus orca. The sequence goes on along the minus strand of NC_064564.1, from coordinate 77,236,436 downwards.
TTTTTTTATTTTTTACTTATTTACTTACTTACTTACTTAGTTACATATTTATTTTGCGGTACGCGGGCCTCTCACTGTTGTGGCCTCTCCCGTTGCAGAGCACAGGCTCCGGACGCGCAGGCTCAGCAGCCATGGCTCACGGGCCCAGCCGCTCCGCGGCATGTGGGATCGTCCCAGACCCGGGGCACGAAGCCATGTCCCCTGCATCGGCAGGCGGACTCTCAACCACTGCGCCACCAGGGAAGTCCCCTACTTTTTTATTTTTAATAAATTTATTTTATTTATTTATTTTTGGCTGCGTTGGGTCTTCGTTGCTGCACGGGGGCTTTCTGTAGTTGCAACAAGCGGGGGCTACTCTTCGTTGCGGTGCACGGGCTTCTCATTGCGGTGGCTTCTCTTGTTGCAGAGCACGGGCTCTAGGAGGGCGGGCTTCAGTAGTTGTGACATGTAGGCTCAGTAGTTGTGGCTCGCGGGCTCTAGAGCGCAGGCTCAGTAGTTGTGGCACACGGGCTTAGTTGCTCCGCGGCATGTGGGATCTTCCCAGACCAGGGCTCGAACTCGTGTCCCCTGCGTTGGCAGGTGGATTCTTAATCACTGCGCCACCAGGGAAGCCCCTAATTACTTTTAAGAAACAGAAGATTCAGGAAGTCTTTCTTTTTACCTCCCCTTTAACTGCCTAAAAGAGTTTAGATAGAGGGCCTGGTCCAGGAAGAGCGCTATCTCCGGTGCTCTTCCCCTCTGTGCCCCATTGGCTCTGCACGACCCAGCAAACATTTGTTTACCAAACATTTGTTTTTCCCCATTTTCCTGTAAGTTGCCTTCCTCCCCTTTGAAGTCCCAAATCCCTACCTCCCTTCCTCTCTCAGATGGCAGATAAACCTCAATTGCCTAACTTGTCTTTGAATCTTATTTTTCTTATGGGCCCCCCATACGTACGTAATTCAAATTGATTTTCACCTGTTAATTTGTCTCATGTCAATTTAATTCTTAGATCAGCCAGAAGACCCTAAACAAGGGTAGAGGGGAAGTTTTTCCTCCCCCAATTTTTCCTTGCTCCCTCTGAACTACACAAGGCATATTCTCATCTCTGGGGTTTTGCACTTGCCCCTCAGGAATACACCTCCCCCAAGTACCAGACTGGGCTCAAATATGATTTTGCAATGTTACCTTCACTGATCACCCCATTTAATATGGCAACCCTCCCTCCCCAGCTCTTCCTGTCCTCTTTCACTGTTTTGTTCTTCCACAATAGCATGTTTACCATCTAAAATACATAATAATATTATATTTCACTTAATATTTTAAAAATCAGGTCCCTCTCCAATAAATAGAAAGATTTTTGTTAGAGCAAAAATCTGTCGTTCTGTTTTCTTCTTGGTATGTCCCCAACATTTACAAAAGTGCTTGACTCAAAGTAGGAGCTCAATAATATTTGAAGAATGAATAAAGGAGCAAATGAATGAATGATTTATCTTTATCATGTGTAATGACTTTAAACAACACAAATTTATTACTTTACCGTTCTCCAGGTCCGAAGTCGGAAATGGGTCTGACTGGCCTAAAATCAAGCCATCGGCAGGGCTGTGTTCTTTTCTAGAGGCTCCGGGAAAGAATTTGTTTTCTTGCCTTTTTCAGCTTCTAGAGGTCACCCACATTCCTTGGCTTGTGACCCCTTTCTCCATCTTTAAAGCCAGCAATGGTCAGTCGAGTCCTTCTCACATCAAACCACTTTCCCCTCTGCTTCTGTCTTCACGTCTCTTTCTGATTCTCTGTCTCCCTCTCCTGCTTCCAACTTCTACTTTTAAGGACCCTATGATATCGTTGGGCTTAGATAATTGAGAATAACCTTCTTGTCTTAAAGTCAGCTGATTAACAACCTTAATTCCATCTGCTACCTTAATTCTCCTTGGCCATGTAATACAACATATAAACAGGTTCCAGGGGCTAGGATACGGGCATCTTTGGGGGCAGGGCATTATTCCGCTCACTACAGGCAGGGGTCTATGGGAATTCCTCAGGAGCTACAGCTCTAGTCAAATCATCCAAGAACGCCACAGATCCATATTACTAAGAGGCAGCAGCTCTGTGAAGGAGGCTCTCCTGTCAGGGCAGACTCTCCACCACTGCCTTTTCTGGGCAATGTCTCTAGCTTGGACCTATGGACCTCTCAGTGGTTAGTCGATCAAAACCCCCTCTTGTCTAGTTCTCAATGGATAAGATACCAATAAGTGACTTCACATCAAGCTATGAATAATAAGGTTTCCTCTCCCAGGGCATCTGCATTTTTTTAAGAGGAGTTTTTTAGCTGTAAGCCACAGAAAACCCATGTGGTTTGTACAATTAATGGTTCGTCTTTCTTACAAACAAGACCTCTGGAGGTAGCAGCTGCTGGCATTAGCTGGAGGACTTAACATCAGCACCAGCATCTCTCCTGGTGTCTTTGCTTGTCCTCATAATCAGGAGGGGGCTGCTGCATCCCAGCACCATATCCACATTCCAGGCAAGAAGGAGGCACAGAGCAAAGGTAGAACCAGTAGTCATATCTCTTTTGCCAGAAAAAAAAAATCTTTTCAAACCGCATCCCACACATATGCATAGACTTCCCTTGAGGGCCAGGACACTATACTCCCAGATGCAAGCAAGTCTGGGAAAATGAGGGACTGTATTATCATGATTGATTTAGACCAGTCGTGATCTAATGTCTGCTGATGGGCCTATTGCTGCCACGAACAGAATTTCCATTTGGTTAGCAGAGGGGTGCCAGGCTTAATAAATAAATATACAGGATGCCTTGTTAAATTAGATTTTCTGACAAAAAAAAACACACCACTTTTTTTTTAGCATAAGTATGTAATATTTGGGACAAATTTATACTAAACATCACCCACTGTTTATTTGAAATTCAAATTTAACTAGGCATCCTCTGTTTTATCTGGCAAGGAAAAGGGGAAGTTAGTGTTCACTTGGGAACTCTCAAGACCTGCCATGAGAGGGATGGCATTTTATTCTAAAATTCGAATCTATGGTGGAAGAATTTCAGGTCTTATCCACAGGCTGGTGGGGGAACTCTTCTGTGACGAAGTCTTTAGGGCACGTTGACCTTCCATTCACATAGTTGTAGGATATTCTATGTAATCTCCAGATGAGATAAGTCTTCAGGGGGGTTGATGGAGTTTTCCACTCTGATAATCTTAATGATAAAGGAGAATGGCTTCTCCTTTGTAGCAGTGTCTTCTGATCCGCTCATCCCCGTACAGAAATTGCTTGATTCTGGAAAGCAAAACTGGAAAGTGACAGAAGCAGCCAAAATAAAATTCTGCTGAAATTAATCTACGCCCTTCTTTTGACTGATTCAACTACTGGTAATGATGGGGTTAGTAATTTACAACTTCAGCACTCAATCAGAGGTAAGATTAATTAAAAGTATGAAAGTAACTTTAAAACACTGATTTTTAGAAATAAAAGCTCTGTCCCTATCAACTCCTTCCCTCTTAGTTTTTCTTTTTCCCACTGTAATTTAAATATTCTGTAACTACCCAAGATATGGGTTCTGTGGCCTGCCAGGGCCTTCGGTCTGAGATTTTTGACATTTGTTTTGAGCCAGAGCTGGCAAACAGCAGTATCTCCAGAATCACAAGGTGTGAGTTGCTGTGGAACACGGTTAAAGTATTGAATATTTTGATGTTGATTCTGACCACATGTGAGCATTTCCCACAGCTCTTAGTCAGGTTTAATATTAAAACCAAAACCATATTATTAATTTAAAAAATTCATGATCACTTTACTTCTTCAGGTTTCAGGGTTCTCAGACAGAAAACATTAATTCAGAAATTAATGCATGATGATTCCATTCACATTGTCTGCACGCCCCATGGAGATTCTCCAAACTGTTTTTGCTCCCAGGAAACCTCAAACAATAATACAACATTTACCACATCTCAGGCCTTGCTGAGAGCAGTGACACCCTCTCTAACCCCTTTAACAGTTCACCTGTGGCCTTCCTCATAACATTTCCCCTTTGTGTATCAAATTTCCCACGTGTGAAACAGAAAGTGATGACAATATAACTAATTTAGTTACGTGAAGTGCTTTGAACAAAATGGTCATAACGTCTTAGCACAGTGTATGATGGTGTACACAGTCTAGTCCAGCGGCTCTCGAACTTGCTGCATTTTGGAATTACTCAGGGAGCTTTAAAAAATACTGGTACCTAAGTCTGTACCAAGGATTATGATTTAACTAGTGTAGAGTATGGCCTGGGTGTCCATATTTGTAAAAGCTCCCAGATGATTCTAATGTGCAATAAAGTCTGAAACCAGGGAACACTGCACCTTGGAAGCTATAAACAGGTCTGTTTCAGATGTGCCACTTATTAGAGTCCCTCAATGACACCCTGTAGGTGCACCCTTCATTCTGCCCAGTAGGCTTGGCTCCCCATAACCAGGAAGGAGGCGGAACAGCCGGGGGCAAGACCTGAGCCACACTAAGGGGGACTCACTCAGCTTGGAACACCCATGTGAAAGAGACTCTGGACTCTGACCGGAACAAACTGGAAACACGCTACTGATTGTAATTCAGGTTTTCTCTGGCAAGGTGGGGAAATGTAAATTGATGTCACCCTCGCTCAGCACAGCTTTGGTGAAGCCTGGGAGCTGGGGAAACTTTTGTTCACAAAGCAAACAAAGTCTTCAGCCTTAATAGAATTTGTCCAGTTTCCTTGAAGATTATATTAACTTGTAGGTGGGAGTGGGATGAAGACTTTTGAAGCTTTTAGGGGCATTGAACTCAACTGCTCTTGGAAAACGTCAAAGAGAAGGCATGGAATCAGGAGCCGGAAGAGAAAGGCCACCCAAGAGCTGTCAAGCCAAGGAGAGGTTTGGGAGAAGAGCTATCTCAAGGTGGGGAGGGGAGGAGATGGAGGGGAGGTGGGAAGGTGGGCAGAATTAATTTCTTAAAAAAGCAAAACCCTGGGCTTCCCTGGTGGCGCAGTGGTTGAGAGTCCGCCTGCCAATGCAGGGGACACGGGTTCGTGCCCCGGTCCGGGAAGATCCCACGTGCCGCGGAGCGGCTGGGCCCGTGAGCCATGGCCAATGAGCCTGCGCTTCCGGAGGCTGTGCTCCGCAACGGGAGAGGCCACAACAGTGAGAGGCACGCGTACCGAAAAAAAAAAAAAAAGCAAAACCCTGAGATCACACCCTCCAGCCCCTCTCCTGGGGCTCCCCTCTAACATCTTGAGTAAATTTTATACTCCTCACTAATGTACTAATGCTAGTGCAAAGACAGTATAGTTTTCAAAGAGCTCAGAAAAGAGAGAATATCAGAGTATGAGTCACAATATAAAGAAAGAGGCTCTCAGCTATTACAAAAAATTGGTTTGCTCCCATCACAAGGACATGCAGACAAATATGTAAAGCCTGTCTCCTTGAAGGACTACCAGGTATTAGTCCCCTGAGGCACCCGCATGTCTCTGTTCTGCACCGTGCAGAAAAATAAAAAGAAGAGTTATGAGGAGGCTTACAGCACTGGTTCTCAAACTCTGGCAATACATCAGAGTCACCAGGAGGGTGGATTAAAACACAGATTGCTGACCCCACCCCTGGAGTTTCTGATTTAGTAGATGGGAACATTTCTAACAAGTTCCCAAGTGATACTGACACCGCTGGTCTGGGCACCACCCTTTGAGAACCTCTGGTTCCTCATGCTCTCATAGAAATGATTTCCTCGTCTAGTGTTTATTATGGTCCGTTCTTTGAAATTTTAACGGATTTTATGAGAGAAGAGTGTTATGGTCAAATCAGTTGGGAAAACACTGGACTGAAAGAAGTTAAAAGAGTTTTCTTTTGAAAATCAAAATAACTTCCTGTCTACACATACGCAGCTGTCTACCTTTATTTGACTTCCTGTTCCAGGAAATTCTTACCCAGAAAGATGAAATGGCAAATAATTTTATTGTTTGTTCTAGGAACTTCCTGAAAATCCATTAATCCGAGCTCTAGACTATTCAATTTACCGTCATGAAAGTAAATATATTTTCGCAGGAAAGTATATACGCTGAGGAAGTACCATGTGAGAACACAGCAAGAAAATAGCTGATTACAAGCCAGAAAAAGAGATCTCACCAGAAACCAGCCCCGCCATTAGCTTGATCTTGGACACCTAGCCTCCAGAACTGTGAGGTATACATTTCTAAGTCACCTAGTTGGTGGTATTTTGCCGTGGCAGCCAAAGCTAATATAGTTTTCTTAAGGCTAGACTCTGAACCAATGAGTCATGGCCATGACCCCTGACCTGTGACTCAGAAAACTCCTTCTTGCCCAGCTTATCCCCTGACATTATAGTTGTTTTATTTATTTATTTGTGGCGTGTGGAACTTCCTCGACCAGGGATTGAACCCAGGCCCGCTGCATTGGAAGCGTGGAGTCTTAACCACTGGACCATACGTGATGATAATCATATTATTACTTTTATATTATATACTTTGCATTTTACAGAGTTCTTTCATAGGCATGAGCTCAGTGGCCCTAAACAACAGTTGAGGGATGTAAGGAGTTTTACTGAAGGGTTGGAAACTGAAGACTTACTTAAGAGTCACAGCCACTAAAAAAAGGAAGGGCCAGAAACCTGTGGGGTTTTTTTTGTTTTTTGTTGTTAATATTTTTTTATTTATTTGGCTGCATTGGGTCTTAGTCGCAGCATGTGGGATCTTTGTGGCCGTGTGCACGGTCTTTGTCGTGGTATGCGGGATCTTTTAGTTGTGGCATGTGGGATCTAGTTCCCTGACCAGGGATCGAACCCAGGCCCCCTGCATTGGGAGCGTGGAGTCGTAGCCACTGGACCACCAGGGAAGTCCCTAGATCCCTGTGTCATTCCAAATTTATCACACATCATCCTATCTGGTAAGATTAAACTAGATACTAAATATTTCTAAATTCAATTGCTGGTATTTTCACTAGACCATTTTAATTTTTTTTTTTTTTTGCAGTACACAGGCCTCTCACTGTTGTGGTCTCTCCCGTTGCGGAGCACAGGCCCCGGACACGCAGGCTCAGCAGCCATGGCTCACAGGCCTAGCCGCTCCGCGGCATGTGGGATCTTCCCGAACTGGGGCACGAACCTGTGTCCCCTGCATCGGCAGGCGGACTCTCAACCACTGTGCCACCAGGGAAGCCCAACCATTTTAATTTTGATTGTCCACATATGTTTTGGATTGATGTAATATATTTTATGTTGCATAATAAAGAATTTGTCTGGTCTTCATCCCAGGTTTCTGGCACAGAACTTCTAAAAACTTTGAAATTTTCTGAGTGAGAGAAGTGTCTTGGTTATGCTAATGAGATGACTCATATTGATATCAGCCCAACCTTCTGAAATCTGGATAAGACTGCAGATTTAGTTCACTTATGTGGCCAATGATTAAACCAGTCATGCCTCCATATTGAAATCCCAATAAAAACTGTGGACATGAAAGTTGATTGGAGCTTCCTGTTTGGTGAACACATTGATGGGCAGAAAGGGTGACATGCCCTGATTCTACAAGGAGAGGACAAGGAACTCTGTGTTCCCTTCCAGACCTCACTCTATGTGTATCCTTTTTAATAAAACTATAAAAACAAGTATAGCACTTTCCTGAGTTTATGAGTCAATCTAGTGAATTATTGAACCTAGGTGGGTCATGGGAACTTCTAAATCTACAGACAGTAGGTCAGACATGTAGGTGGCCTGGGAACCCTACTTTGGGCTGGCACCTGAAATGGAGGGCAGTCTTGTGAACCACAAAGCCTTTAATTTGTGGAGTCTGATGCTACTCGGGGTGGTTAGTGTCAGAACTAAATTGTAGTACAGCCAGTTGGTGTTGGTCCAGTTCGGGGTTTTACCAAAATATTTTAACATGCAAAATTACTTTCCTAACTTCTTTCCAATAGTAATAGGTGTTCCTTTTGGAAAATATGGATAAATAAAAATAATGTATAATTCCCCTACCCCAATTGAACTATTCCACTATATATTCTTCCACTCTTTTTTCTGTGTATGTGTGTGCATGTTATTTTAAAACAGTGCTATGCCAATAATTATATGAAAAGAAATACAACCTTACTAACAATTAGAGAAATACAAATTAAAATGGAAACAATAATAAGATGTTGCTTTATACTTCTCAGATTGGCAAAAATTTAAAAAGTCATAAAACACCAAGCGTTGTCAAGAATGCAGGAAATGAGACCTTTCATCAACTGTCAGTGTATATTAGATTGCAAAAAAATAGGCACATATTTATTTCTCTCATTTCTGTATGCTTGACCCTTTGCCATGTAACTTTGCCACTCCACTGTCAAGTGGTGGAGTATATTTCTCCAGTCTTTGAATCTGGGCTTCGTCATATGACTTGTTTTGGCCAATGGCACTTTTATAAACATGATGAAAGCAAAGGCTTGAAATTCTTCTGTTCATTAGAATTTGTCCTTCTTATTGCCAAGATTTGTCCTTTCTGCCTCCATGTGAAGAAGCTGGAGCTGGCCTACTGAACGATGCGAGGCCATGTAGAGAAAGGCTCCAGCTTTTCCAGCTGTCCAACTATCACAGCTGAGAAGCTGGACATCTGAGTAAAGCCATCCTAGAAAATCCAGCCCCAGCCAAGCTCACCAGCCTAGAATAATTGGCTGTCAATCCAAAGAATTATGAGAAATAATAAATAATAAACTTATAAGCCAATGAGTTAAAGAATGGTTTATTACACAGCAAAAACTAACTGATACACAATGGGAGTGTAACTTAGATACCACCACTTTGGAAAATACTGAGGCAATATATAACGAAGTTAAAGATGCATATATTCAGTGACCCTGCAATTCAAATCTTAAGTATGCACCTTGGAGAAAACCTCACAAATATGTCCAAGGAAATATGTACAAGAATGTTCATTGCATCCTTGTACATGTCATGGGAAAAATATTGGAAAAACGCAAGTGACTAATCAAAAGAAGACAAATTTATTATTTATAACGTACTCATATAATGGAATATACGTCACAATTGGAAGGACTAAGCTAGAACTACATGATTCAAAATGAATGAATCTTGAAAATAAAATGTTGAGTGAAATTAATTTTGAGGGAATGGTTACATTTCAGGAGATGAGGGTGATGGTGGGAGGAAAATACTGTTGAAGAGGGGCACAAAGATTCTTCAACTGGATCTGTAATATTTTAGTTCTTAAAGAAATATATTAAGGGCTTCTCTGGTGGCACAGTGGTTGAGAGTCCGCCTGCCGTTGCAGGGGACGTGGGTTCGTGCCCCGGTCTGGGAAGATCCCACATGCCATGGGGCAGCTGGGCCTGTGAGCCATGGCCGCTGAGCCTGTGTGTCCGGAGCCTGTGCTCCGCAGCAGGAGAGGCCACAGTGGTGAGAGGCCCGCGTACCACAAAAAAAAAAAAAAAATATATATATATATATATATATATATATGAGAGGGATAGTTAGGGAGTTTGGGACTGACATGGACACACTGTTATATTTAAAATAAATAACCAACAAGGACCTACTGTATAGCACAGGAAACTCTGCTCAGTATTATGTAACAACCTCAATGGGAAAAGAATTTGAAAAAGAATAGATACATGTACATGTATAAATGAATCACTTTGCTGTACACGTGAAACTAACACTGCGTTGTTAATCAACTATACTCCAATAGAAAATAAAATGTTAAAAAAAAACAGAAGCAAGTGTGGCAAAATATTAAAAATTGCAAAATCAGGGCGGTAACCAGATACATTACTCTCTTTATTGTTTGTATATTTGAATTGGCTCATTAAACAACAAAAAAATAACTTTACAGGTACCTACTTCATTTGCAAAACTAGCATTTGTAATGACTGCTTAATATTCTAGTTAAGGAGCTAATATTTCTTAAATTAATCCTTTAATTTTTGTTATGTAGGTGATTTGCAATTTTTCACATGCATAAATTAGGCTGTGATGAACATCTCTGTATGACACTGATTGTTTCCATATGAGTCATTCTCAGAAGTATAATTGATGGGTCAAAGTCTATTCAGTTTTTTAAGATTTCTAATATTTATATTCAAATTGTCTTTCAGAAGGTAATAATTTATACTACTGCTAGCAGTGTATGACCACTTTATCAACACTGAATAATATAGCTATTCATTTTCTCTTTGCCACTTTGAGAGTCATAATTGCCATTTTAATTTGCATCCTTTTGATTATGGTATGGTGTATTAATTTGCTAGGGCTGCCACAACAAAGTACCACAGACTGGGTGGTTCACACAACAGAAATGTATTTTCTCACAATTCTGGAGGCTGGAGGTCTGAGACGGCAGTGTTAACAGAGTTGGTTTCTTCTGAGGCCTCCCTCCTCGCCTTGTAGATGTCTGTCTTCTCCCTATGTCTTCACGTGGTCTTCCTTCTGTGTGTGTCGGTGTTCAAATTTTGTCACATTAGGATATGGTCTTATTGGATGAGGGCCTACTCTAACGATATCATTTTAACTTAATTATCTCTTTAAACATCTTATCGCCGGAAGAGTCACATTCTGAGGTATTGAGGATTAGATCATCAACACATGAATTTGGGAGTAACACAATTCAGTCCATAATATATAATGAACATTTTTTCAAAAATTTATTATCCAATGGAATTGTTCTACTGTAAATTTTTTATACTTGTGTCCTTTGCCGTTTTATTGCATCCTCTTATTGGAAATTTTGCTTATTGATTTGTAAAATTTTATTATATATTAAACTACTTGTCACAAAAGTTGCATGTTGTTAAAAAAAATGATTAGAGAAGACCATTTAGGTGATACAAACAACCTTTATCTAATACTTCTTGAAGTGGATGGTCTTCATTTCGAGAACTGCATGATGAGGCAGAAGGCAGGAGGCTTTTTTTTTTTTTTTCATGATTTGTGATCACATCCCCTAGACTGGGGTAATACTTACTATTTTTTTCAGGAGGCTTTTATAGGATAAAGAATTAAGAACAAGGGAGAGAAAAATAGAAAATATCTGATTGGCAGTGGCCACATAGTCAATCTTGTTTGGAGTGAGAAGGAACAAGGAAGTTACTGTAGAGCCTTAGTATTAGGCTATTAGCCTATTAGTATACTTGTCAGTATAGGCTGACAAGATATACTGCATTTCAAGCAGAGCATTTACAAGGACAGAAAAGTTATTTAGGTTTCAGTTTGCTGACATGGCACCCCAGGCAGGAGCAGCTCCATCTTGGGCCTGGAAAGTTTTCTCAACAATATATTTTTTTTCCCAGTTTGTTGTCGGTTATTTGATAGGATTTTGCTTCCATGTAGAAGAATTTTGTTCCCATTCAGAAGTTTTATGTAGTCAAATGAAAGTCTTTTCTTTTATAGTTTTCTGCATTGCGAATCCCACAATCTTCATATTTATCTATACAGTTGTCCCTTGGTATTCACTTGGAATACCATCCTTTAGAACAGTTGTGCTGGAGGAGATCTCAGAATCCAAGGACCGCCCAAAGCTCTTATATAAAATACCATAATAGTTGCATATAACCTATGCACATCCTCCCATATATTTTAAGTCATCTCTAGATTACTTATAATATCTAATAAAATGTAAATAGTTGTAAATACAATGTAAATGCATACAACTTCCAGCAAAGGGTAACTCAAGTTTTGTTTTTTAGAACTTCCTGGAATTTTTTTTTCCTGAATATTTTCAATCCGCGATTGGCTAACTCTTTGGATGCAGAAACTGCAGCTATGAAGAGACAACTGTATATTTAATACACTAATAAGTTTTACTTATAATTTTTTTTAAAATATTGATTATTTATTTATTTATTTTGGCTGCACTGGGTCTTAGCTGTGGCACAGGGGATCTTCATTGAGGCATGCGGACTTCTTAGCTGCAGCATGCATATGGGATCTAGTTCCCCAACCAGGGATCGACCCTGGGCCCCCTGCATTTGGAGCATGGAGTCTTACCCACTGGACCACCAGGGAAGTCCCATTACTTATAATTTACAGATAAATTTTACCTATAATTTACATTACTTTCATGCTTTGTTTTTTACATGTAAACATTCAAGCATTCTTTTTTTCTTTTTAAACTTTATTTTATTTATTTATTATTGGCTGCTTTGGGTCTTCGTTGTGGTGTGCAGGCTTCTCATTGCGGTGGCTTCTCTTGTTGCAGAGCACGGGCTCTAGGCACGCTGGCTCAGTGGTTGTGGCGCACAGGCTTAGCTGCTCCGCAACATGTGGGATCTTCCCGGACCAGGGATCTAGCCATGTTCCCCTGCACTGGCAGGTGAATTCTTAACAACTGCACCACCAGGGAAGTTAAGCATTCTTTACATTTAAGTAGTTAATCCAGACGGAATTCATCTAATTTATGTTATGAAGTATAGAACTAACTTAATGTTTTCCTAAAATATTTAGCCATTTGCCTGAACGTGGTAGCCTACATTTTGGGTAGGTAAATATTAAATATTTTAAAAATAAAATAAAAATAAAACTACTGTCCCTTATTGGCCTTTTGGTAGTGTTTACATGTAAACTTTTGTGATGGTTCAATGTCCTTTTTTTACTGTAAGTTCTGGGAAAAGTATATCTGTTGATTTTAGTTGTAGGTTGGTTGATTTCATTTTTACCATTGTCTGAGGTGGGGTAAATGAATCATGTTTGCCTTAATGTCAATATGTAACTTCTGACCTTTTCATTCTGAACAGGGTACAAAAAGAGATTTAGCTACTGCTCATCACCCAGTTCTGTGTTACTCAGAGCAGCATACAAATGCTTCCTTTTATAAGTTCTGTTTAGCTTTTGAAAAAAAGAAGGACTTTTAAGTATTGAATTAATGAATACTTTTCATAACACTCAAGAGAATAAAGGCCAATTTTTTTCTGTCAATGAGGCTGAATACCTATTTCATTAGGAGGGGAAAACATCCTCTTCAGTTCTTCCCCCAGCCCTGGTGGCTCCTTAGAAACCATCACAGTTCAGAAAATGTTTAAACAGTCAACTGCTATCTCCTTTCATTCAAAGGTAAATCACTCTTTGGAATCTCTACCACCTAGTGCTGAATGTAAGGTAGAAAATGTCAACACATAGTTTAATAAGGTAAAGTTCACTATGAAATAACTGCCCGATTTGAGCAAAAGCAAAACTTTGATCAAATTGTTTCAGAAATCAAAAAAATATTCTATCTCAATAAACTCCTTGCCATTCTACACTGGAAAGCTTAACAATAGCATCACATTGACTCACTTCTACGGATTTCATTTAACTATGTTATAGTGTATATTATTCTTAGAATTCTGAGTCGTAGAATCCTCACCTCATGGAGGCATGATTCTATCCATTCCTTTCTGGTTGCAGAACTGCAAGGGACATGTCATTTGGGGGAACAAATCTGGTAATTCTTTTATCCATTAAGGTCTTTTGAAACCGGATACTGTGATGACCTGGAAAGGGGAAAACTTTGTGGCTAGAGGCAAGACGGGGAGGGGTGGCAGTAGTGGGAACTTACTTTTCATTTTATATTATTTGTACATTTTCAATCCTATACCAAGTTCATGTATAATATATTCAAACTAATTAGTTCTCTTTAAAGTTATTTTTATTGTATTTATTTTTTATAAATTTATTTATTTTATTTTTGGCTGCGTTTGGGTCTTCGTTGCTGCACTTGGGCTTTCTCTAGTTGCGGCGAGCGGGGCCTACTCTTCTTTGCGGTGCGCAGTCTTCTCATTGTTGTGGCTTCTCTTGTTGTGGAGCACGGGCCCTAGGTGCACAGGCTTCAGTAGTCATGGCATGCAGGCTCAGTAGTCGTGGCTCATGGGCTTAGTTTCTCCGCAGCATGTGGGATCTTCCCGGACCAGGGCTCGAACCCGTGTCCCCTGCATTGGCAGGAGGATTCTTAGCCACTGTGCCACTAGGGAAGTCCTAAAGTTATTTTTAAACAGTAATTTTTATGCTAGGGCCCAGTTACATTTGGAATAAATGCAAGTCAGAGTGTAACAGTAGGCTCTGTACCACTGCTCCAGGTAGAAACAATTGATTTACATTTTAAACAATTTATTTTTTCTTTCATTCATTCATTCATTCATTCATTCAACAAATATCTAGGTAACAACTCTGTGCCAATAATCACGTACGTAGGATGGTGAAGATCGTGGTGGGGCTATAAGGGATTATGCACGGAGAATGGAGAGGGGGATTATTGAGATTATACAGATTGTGCAGCAATTCATAAAGCAATCATACAGGTGAATAATGAGTGAGATTTGCCATAATCTTGATGGGATGCGATTAGTTGATGGAAAAGTACACTCTGATAAACACTGAAATGGGTAAAAAATATGATGACATTTTATCGAATATCTGTCACGCTTCTTTATCTGCTGCCGTAATGACATTTTTCATCCATATGCTTCTTGTGCTGTCTTCCTAAATCATAATCCTTGTCTTAGAGTTTGAAGGGGGAGCCAAGGGAGGATTCCTTTTATTTTACCAGTATTTATTGAGGCAGTTAATTTCATGAACTTCATAAATAACTTTATAAATGATTCCAAAGAAAATTGTTTATTTCATTGTTTAGATTTAAGGCAGATAAGGGACAAATTCATGACCATACGTGGTTCATAGCTTCTAAACTGTTAAGTATCATAAAGGAAGCATTCTCATTGTCTTCAACACTTAAGAAAAAGTTCTACCTTCCAATGCAAGCAGACAGAAAGCAAGTCCTGTGAGACTTCCTTCAATTAAATATGAGGTAGTTGCTATTGCTCCAATCCCTGTTATTACCAGGATGCAGAGGCTAAGCTTGGCAATGGAGCTCAAAACACTGAATAACATTGACTTGAGGGCAGAACATAGGAAATCACTATGAAAAGACAAGCATGAAATCTTAGGGTTTTTTTTTTTTTTTCTGTTTGTCTTTTCTCTTGAGGAGGATGGAGAAAAATGCTTCTCTAAAGCACAATTATTAAATTGTCATTCTATATCTGTTTTCCCTACTCAAAAACTGTTAGTTATCTTCTACTATTTCTTTTCAAAACCAAGACGTATTTCTATTTCATTAAAAACTGCTCAATCTCCTAAGCAAAGCTCAAAGACTATGACTGAAATTTAACCACATTCTTCTCACATTCATAATAAACTTCATAAATTTAGAGAAGTAAACTTTTTAGAATGTAAGTAAATTTTACAACAAAAGAATTTTTTTTAAAAAATTTTTATTTATGTATTTATTTATTATTTTTGGCTGTGTTGGGTCTTCGTTTCTGTGTGAGGGCTTTCTCTAGTTGCGGCGAGTGGGGGCCACTCTTCATTGCGGTGCGCAGGCCTCTCACTGTCGCGGCCTCTCTTGTTGCAGAGCACAGGCTCCAGACGCGCAGGCTCAGTAGTTGTGGCTCACGGGTCTAGTTGCTCCGCGGCATGTGGGATCTTCCCAGACCAGGGCTCGAACCCGTGTCCCCTGCATTGGCAGGCAGATTCTCAACCACTGCACCACCAGGGAAGCCCAACAAAAGGATTTTTTGATATCATGATATAACATATTTTTTAAGATAACAGATTTAATAGGGAGCTCTTATTCATCCCACTAATACAAGGAAGCTAATGTGATTTCCCTATGGATTAGAGTTTATGTTTTGGAACCGATGAGTCACGTTATATTGCCAAAAGAGGAATCAGAACAGCTTGGTGAACTATAGGAACCAAACAAGATAAGAAGGATCAAGTTCTCAACTAAGCATCTAATATTAATGTAATGAGTATTTTCAAGTCAGAGCCTTTCTAACTATAAAGTAGAAAAACATCGGAATTGGTACACTGATTTGCACAGTATTGTTCTGCTAAATATAGTAGGTATTCCAATTTCATTCAAAAAGAAGCTTAGCTTACTTCTGTCAAATGACAAAAACAACACAATTTAGTAATGAGCTTGATGTCTTTTATTCAAGGGAAAATAATCTATGGCTTGTGGGGGTTGGGTGAGGGGTGCAGTACCTCATAAGCAGTGGAACACTCTTCTGGAGGGATTTGGGGCAAGAGCGAGTTTTATAGAGCATTAGTAGAGGCAACGCAGCAATGGGGCATGAATGGCTAGGAGGTCTGGGATTTCCTTGTAAGGTCGGCAGGTCTTATTTTTATTTATTTATTTATTTTTTTGGTAAAATTTATTTATATTTTTCGCTGCGCACAGGCTTTCTCTAGTTGCAGTGAGCAGGTGCTACTCTTCGTTTCGGTGCTCAGACTTCTCATTGCGGTGGCTTCTCTTGTTGCAGAGCACGGGCTCTAGGCACGTGGGCTTCAGTAGTTGTGGCATGTGGGCTCAGTAGTTGTGGCTCATGGGCTCTGGAGTGCAGGCTCAGTAGTTGTGGTGCATGGGCTTAGTTGCTCCGTGACATGTGGGATCTTCCCAGACCAGGGCTCGAACCCGTGTCTCCTGCATTGGCAGGCGGATCCTTAACCACTGTGCCACCAGGGAAGTCCCCTTATTTTCTAGAATAAGCTGCACTTGAGGATTGTGACTGGTGTGTGTCAGGTCTCCTTGACTGGAGTTTCCCGTAAAGTGCAGGCTGACTTAGGTTTAGATTTGTGATGTGGGCCAGGCCACTGGGGCGGCCTCCATTTTGTGGGTCCTGATGTACGAATTAACTGTCACTTCACTGTTTACTTGGTAACAACTTACCTTGTGGTATTAGCTGTAACATAAAGAGCAAACAATTTTGGGGACTCACATAAAACTCCATGACAGTGGCTACAACTCTATATTATAGAATGTTTACTTTCCTGCATTACATATTTAAATCCATTTTTAATATCACTTATTTTCAAGAATATATTTTCAAAAATAATCGGTTTTTTAAATTAGCTTTTTTAAAAATAAATTTATTTATTTAATTTTTGGCTGCATTGAGTCTTCACTGCTGCGTGCAGGTTTTCTCTAGTTGTGGCAAGCTGGGGCTACTCTGTTGCGGTGCAAGGGCTTCTCTTGTTGCAGAGCACAGGCTCTAGGCACGTGGGCTCAGTAGTTGTGGCTCGCAGGCTTAGTTGCTCCGCGACATGTGGGATCTTTCTGGACCAGGGCTCGAACTCGTGTCCCCTGCATTGGCAGGTGGATTCTTAACCACTGTGCCACCAGGGAAGCCCTAAAATTAGCTTTGATAAGAAACACACGCATAGTGAAAATTCTCTTTTCCACCTCTGTTGACTCCTCCCCTCCACAACCCCCACTTCAGGCTCTCAGTACAATCAGCTTCTTGTGTAAGAAGTTCTACACACATCTAACCATTATATATGTATGCGACACCTTGGGTACACAGGATTCTGGGGCTGTGATTAAACTTTATATTTGCCTCCTCTTGCCCATTTAAAGTTTATTCCACAGGGTTCACCTTCCTGCTCCAGGATGAATACTCAGCTCATGTACAGTTAACAGAGGACACATTGTTAGTTCAGTAATTTGATTGTTCAGTCATATGCATTAACCGAACTCCAAAACTAATTTAAGGCTTCTTACAGCCACTCGCCATTTTTCTCTTCCTAAATCCTCTCTCCTTTCCATACTCTATTTTTAAACCAGGGTTTGGATAAGGGATCAAGGGTTGTGAAATTGTCAACAGTTTCCTTTGTTAATTCTACATAGTGATGAGGTACCAGGATAAGCCACCCTCTTTGACATGTGCCTTATTTTGAGCTAATGGCCTATGAGAACCAGCAGATATAGGAAAAGCTTTAAAAGGAACAAGTTTTCCTTTTACAGAGGAAATTTACATGTATGAAAGGTATTTCCATTTGCAGAGAGGTCTCCCTCTCCCTTACAAGGAAGAAGAGAAGTCTGAATAACTCTCATCAGCACAGAAGGCATCTGAATAACAAACTTTTCTAAAGAACCCTTGTTTGGTCACTTTCCCATAAACTGCCTCCCCCCTCCCCGTCCCGCCCCACCACCTCCAGCCAGAAACCCCAAACTCCTTTTCCTTTGTTTTAGCCTAAGATGGTGTATAAGCTGGAGTTCTAACCACACTTTGAGTTATTCTTTGCTGGCTACTCCCACATGGACCTGTAAACTTCTGTTTATTTTCTCTTGTTGATCTGTGTCTTTGGCTAGTCTCATTGACAGGGCCCCAGACAGAGAACGTGAGATGGACAGAGGAAAAGATTTTTCTTCCATCCCTACAACCTGGAATGTCTATTTCACATGCGCTTTGGTACTGAATAGTTTATTGGTGCTTCATTAAAACAGAGAAAGAGGTCCGTATTTAAATAATGTTACATGTATAGAAAACTCTACATATTGTCCTGTATCTTACTTTGTTCACTTAATGATAAAGCATTTGAAATGATTTGGAGGTTAGGAACACTTAGGGTATTTTAGTTCTAAGCATTAAACAATACATCTCTTCTTTGTGAACTACAAATTGGCATTTTCCATTGGCACTTGTCATCTACCTCTATAAGGGTTAAATCATGCGCGGCTGCAGCTGCTGACTTTCAACACCCCCTGAAAGGAGTTCAGGTGGAGATCAGGAATGAGGCACTCTGTGCTCTGGGAAAAACTGGCAGAACAGGTCTTCAGATAGTTAGGTATTTTCAGGAGCCAATTTTATGAGCCCAATTCTTATATCTCCTCATATCTAGAAAAACACTAAAGTCCTTCATGGTGACGTCTGCTCCTCGTGACTAGCAGAAACCTTCTACCAAAAAAATGTGCTTGACTGCATGTATTCCCTCTTCACCAAAATCACATATATACTGACCTTCTCCCCTGCCTCTTTGGAAGAGTTTCTCAGAGCTATGTGGGATGCTGTCTCCTCATTTTGCCCCAAATAAAACTTAACTCAGAACTCTCACGTTGTGCATTTTTTTTTTTTTATTGGAAGAATCATACACCATGATGAAGTGAGATTTATTCCAGGGATGCAAAGACAATTCAATACACAAGTATCAATTAATGTGATGTATCATATTAACAGAGCAGGGGTTAAAAATCACATGATCATTTCAATAAGTTGTGCATTTTTTTAAGTCAACATCTTTAAACTCTTAAAAGCCATAGCAAATTTTTACATGGTACACTGTGGAGAAAATCCCCATATGCCCTCCTCCCTATAGCCCCCAAATTTGGTCCTTTTAAAGTACTGAGTTTATGTGTCTATGTTCAGAATGCTACATTTTAAACACATGTGTTGTCATTCACAGACCCATGCAGGGGCATTTTTCTTACCTGATCATCTTTGGGTCCATCTACTACGGTAGACTGCTTTGTGTTTTGGAATGAAAGATGGGGCGAGGAGAACTAGACAATGCATCGATAAACAATTTTTTTTCACATCAGCATCACAATTATACTGGTAGAGTTGGAGGAAAACTAGATGATGAGGTCTTTAAGAGATACATTCTATCATGTATATTTAGTACTCTCTCTCCTGCACTGCCCTTGCACAGTGATGTTAGCACTCAACAAAATCTTATTATCTGACTAACACTACTTTAGCCATCAAAGTGATAGGAACAGAGTAAAGGGACAAAGTGGGTGATTAGATAGTTAATCCCACTAGGGGATCATAAATAAAGTATGAGAAACCTTTTTTTTTTTTTTGCGATATGCGGGCCTCTCACTGTTGTGGCCTCTCCCGTTGCGGAGCACAGGCTCCGGACGCGCAGGCTCAGCGGCCATGGCTCACGGGCCCAGCCGCTCCGCGGCATGTGGGATCTTCCCGGACCGGGGCACGAGCCCGTGTCCCTTGCATCGGCAGGTGGACTCTCAACCACTGCGCCACCAGGGAAGCCCTGAGAGACCTTTTAAGTTAATGATCACTCAAGAACGTAGGCTTGCTTAACAACAAATCCATGCAACAGAAACACAAGACATTCCCCCAAACAATAAAAAGATGGCGGAATGAGACCTACATCCTGCCCATTGAAGTTAGCACATTAATGATCCTTGAGAAGGGGCTTTTTCTGCATGTACTAAGCAGAAATATAGGGGAAAGGTGACATTATACTGAAACCTGAGATGATTGACCATATTCTAGTATATGTTACTGCCTTTTTGCTCATTTCCATAGTGCCATGACAGTCCCGGTTGGGCCATAGAGGGTCGAAAACTCCTTTGCCCAGTGTGGAGGAGGAACTGATGATGGAAGCTTGATGTCTACGCAAGAACGAGGATGAAGGTGGTCTTCTTTCTCCCCACTTTTCCTTTGATTATAAAAATGTAGCCCACTAGTTCTCAGCGTGGCACTCCCTTGCCTGTCCGCTTGCATCTCTCACAAGCATCCAAACCTAATAAACTCTTTCCATGCCTGTCACTCTGCCTCTCATTGAATGCTTTTTGTGCTGAGACAGAAGAACCTATGCTCTACTGAGTCGTGAGACGCGTTCTGCAGTTTGAAAATCGGATTTCCCTTCTGTTTAAAGAAATATTGGATCATCAAAGAGAATTTAGTTACTGGTCTGGCACGCAAACAGATTAGAAGTCACCACTACATCTTACCAACAAGTAAAAATGTGAACAAACTGAAAAATAAACAAGTCTTCTTAGGTCTGTCAGGGAAGTGAGGTCACAGGGCAAATGACTGCTCCTGAATCTGGAAAGACAAATTAGGTGGATACAGGTAATCACAACTTAGTGGAGCAGAAACCTCCATGGAACCATTACCGGGATAGGAAAACCTGAGCTGTAAATGATGAATTGCTGGGGGCTCATTGTGGACAAGGCTGACAGATAAAATCTCTAGTGGGAACCCTGCACTTCTGTGAGTTTTACTTCCTGGAGCTCTACCAGAAAGGTGCTCACAGCAAATATCAGAGACAAATTCCCTTGGGCTTTCAGCAGGGTAAGGGGAAAAGTATCCACTTCAAATACAGCAGAGCATTTTGTTCTTCTTAAGAAAGTCTGTCCTTCAGAGCAACTATTTTACCAAAGGCCTAACCTATTCAGATTTTATCAGAGCCTAACTAACCTGGGTGAAGGGAAATACCCAGCTCCATCCCCCTGCAGCCAACCTGTCCCACCTAGGCGGGGAAAAATCTAAGAGGCACCTGTGAAGGTCACATCCCATGGGTACAGGCTCACCAAAAGACCAGAGACCTAATCATGGGACTACAGAATGCTTCCCCTCCCCACATTTTACCATCATATTATTAAAGGCCCATGTATGGTAGTTTTTTAAACTCAGTGTATCATGCTTGACTTTCAACAAAAGATTGCAAGGCATACTAAAAGGTAAAACACACAGTTTGAAGAACTAGAACAAGCATCAGAACCAGACCCAGATAAGACAGGGATGTTGGAATTCTCAGATTGTGAATCTTAAACAACTATCTTTAATATGCTAGGGGCTCTAATAGAAAAAGTAGACAGCATGCAAGAATAGGTGGGCAACGTAAGCAGACAGATGGAAATTCTGAGAATAAAAAGAAATGCTAGAGTTCAACAAAACCATAACAGAAATAGAGAATGCCTTTGATGGTCTGAGGAAAGAATCTCTGTGCTTGAGGATATGTAGAAGCTTCCAAAACTGAAAAGCAAAAAGAAAAAAGCCTGAAAAAAATTGGAACAGAACATCCAAGAGAAGTGACACAACTAAAAAGGTGTAACTTACACCTAATGAGGCTACCAGGAGGAGAAGAAAGAAAGGAACAGAAGAAATATTTGAAGAAATAATAATTGAGAATTTCCCCCAAATTAATGTTAGACACCAAACCACAGATCCAGGAAGTTCAGAGAACATGAGGTAAGATAAATGTCAAAAGAACTAGGTCATGTTCAAGTTGCAGAAAGACAAAGAAAAAATTTTAAAAGAAACCAGAGGGAAAAACACCTTACCTATAGAGGAGAAAAAATTAAAATTACATCCAACTTCTCCTCAGAAGCAAACAAACTTGAAGGGAGTGAAGTGAAATATTTAAAGTGTTCAGAGAAAAAAACCCCACCAACCTAGAAACTAATAAGCGATTAAAACGAGGTTGCAGGATACGTGGTGAGCATACAAACATTAATCACTTTCCTATCACCAGCAAAAACAAATGGAATTTGAAATTAAAAACACATTACCATTTATATTAGCATCACCAAAAATAAAAGACTTAGGTATAAATCTAACAAAATATGTTAACTCAGAATGAATTATAGACCTAAGTGTAACAAAGCAAAACTATAAAATTCCTATAAGATAACGTAAGAGAAAATCTAGATGACCTTGGGTATGGTGATGACTTTAACACAGCACCAAAGGCATGATTCATGGAAGATATAATTGATAAGCTGGACTTCAGTAAAATTAAAAACTTGGGTTCTGTGAAAGACATTGTCAAGAGAAAGAGAAGACAAGCCACAGACTTGTGGAGAAATATTTGCTAAAGAAAATATTTGCTAAAGACATAACTGATAAAGGACTGTTATGTAAAATATACAAAGAATTCAAGCTTAACAGTAAGAAAATGAACATAGTCATTAAAAATGGGCAAAAGACCTAAATAGATACCTTATCAAAGATATATATACGTGGCCGGAGCAACTAAGCCCGTGCACCACAACTACTGAGCCTGTTCTCTGGAGCCCGGGAGACACAACTACTGAGCCCGCATGCCACAACTACTGAAGCTCACGCGCCTAGAGCCTGTGCTCTGCAGCAAGAGAAGCCACCGCAATGAGAAGCCCGCGCACCACAACGAAGAGTAGTCCCCGCTCACGGCAACTAGAGAAAGCCTGCACGCAGCAATGAAGGTCCAATGCAGCCAAAAATAAAATACATAAATAAATAAAAATTTTTTAAATGTGAAAAAAAGATATATACATGTGGCAAATAAGCATATGAAAAGATGCTCCACATCATATGTCATCAGGGAAATGCAAATTAAAATAAAAATAAGATACCACCACACACCTATTAGTATGGCCAAACTCCAAAACACTGACAACATCAAATGCTGCTGAGGATGGGGAGCAATAGGACTTCTCATTCATCGCTGGTGGGAATGTAAAATGGTACAGCCACTTTGAGAGACAGTTTGGCAGTATCTTAAAAAACTAAATATACTCCTCCCATGTGATTCAGCAATCACACTCCTTGGTATTTCCTCCAAAGGAGTTGAAAACTTGTTTCCACACAAAAACCAGCACATGGATGTTCACAGCAGCTTTATTCATAATTGCCAAAATTTAGTAGCAACCAAGACGTCCTTCAGTACGTAAATGGATAAGTTAACCATGGTACTTCCAGACAAGGAATATTGTTCAGCGTTTAAAAAGAAAAAAAAGCTATCAGGCCATGAAAAGACATGGAGGAAACTTAAACGCATACTGCTAAATGAAAGAAACTAATCTAAAAAGACTGCATACAGGGCTTCCCTGGTGGCGCAGTGGTTAAGAATCCACCTGCCAATGCAGGGGACACGGGTTTGATCCCTTGTCCAGGAAGATCCCACATGCTGCAGAGCAGCTAAGGCTGTGTGCCACAACTATTGAGCCTGCGCTCTAGAGCCCGCGAGCCGCAACTACTGAAGCTCATGCACTTAGACCCCGTGCTCTGCAACAAGAGAAGCTACCGCAATGAGAAGGCCGCACACCGCAACAAAGAGTAGCCCCCGCTCACTGCAGCTAGAAAAAACCCGCTCGCAGCAACAGACCCAGCGCAGCCAAAAATAACTAACTAAATAAATAAATTTATTAAAAAAAAAAAAAGACGGCATCCAATATAATTGCAACTATATGACATCTGGAGAAGGCAAGCTATAGAGACTGTAAAAAAGATCAGTTACCAGGAAGCAGGGGATAGGGAAGAATGAATAGGCAGAGCACAGGGGATTTTTAGGGCAGTGAAACTATTCTGTATGATAATAAAATGGTGGATAAGATATTATTACACATTTGTCAGAAAGCACAGAATGTAAAATACCAAGAGTGAACCCGAAGGTAACATGGGCTTTGGGTGAAAATGATGTCAGTGCAGGTTCATCCATTGTAAGGAATGTACCACTCTGGTGAGGGATATTGATAGTGCGGGGAAGCTGTGCATGTAGGGAAGCAAGGGATACATGAGAACTCGCTATTTCCTGCTCACTTTTTTTTTTTTTTTTTTTTTTTTGGTACTCAGGCCTTTCACTGTTGTGGCCTCTCCCGTTGCGGAGCACAGGCTCCGGACGCGCAGGCTCAGCAGCCATGGCTCACGGGCCCAGCCGCTCCACGGCATGTGGGATCTTTCCGGACCGGGGCACGAACCCGTGTCCCCTGCATCGGCAGGCGGACTCTCAACCACTGCGCCACCAGGGAAGCCCTCCTGCTCAGTTTTGCTATGAAACTAAAACTAAGAAATCGAGACTTCCCTGGAGGTCCAGTGATTAAGACTCCCGGCTTCCACTGCAGGGGGCATGGGTTTGATCCCTGGGCGGGGAACTAAGATCCTGCATGCCAGGCCGTGTGGCCTAAACAAATAAATAAAACTAAAAAATAAAATCTTAAAAATGAAGTCTATTTAAATGAAAAAACAATATTGGTAAAACAGAGCTCGCTGGCTGGTTTGGTTATCTATTCTGAATCACCCTGCCTGTAATTTTTTTCCTCTTCCAAGTATAGCTATAGTTCATGCTGAAAACAATTTGGTGGATTAGGGAAATTTTCTGTGTAGTCATTTTACATATTGGGAAGAAAAAATGGCAGATTTAGGAATTTCATATCTTAACTGTGAAAAAGGAGAAAGGAAACACCAGTAATTCTGGAGACAAACGGAAATAATTAAATGTGTAATTAGTTTTGGTAACATTGATATTTTTACCATGGTTGTCACATGGCAAAGCTATCATGAAGTTAAGAGAAATCAGGATAGGAGGCTCTCACTGAAGCTAGAATGGCCATTTTTATTATGAGTAAATCCTGCCTTAAAAAAGGAAGTTTTCTGGAAATTCCCTGGCAGTCCAGTGGTTAGAACTCTGTGCGCTTCCACTGAAGGGGTTCAGGGAAGTAAGACCCCACAAGTTGTGCAGCCTAAAAAAAAAAAAGGTTTTCTGAAAAGAAGTGGAAGTTTAATCGGATAAGTATTTACTAATTGTTATGAAAATATTCCAGTGCCCCAGAAATTTCTTCTTACCTTTCTTTTCAGAAATTTTAGCATATTTTTTTCTCCTATACTATAGTCACACCAAATATTTATATAATTTAAAACATTTTTTTAAATGGGAAAGAAGCCTGTATTCTTCCCTTGTATAATTCTGGCTTCAATTCTCCTCTGCCTTATCCTTCTTAATGAAACATATATTCACAAGAAGCTTGGGACTTCCCTGGAGGCGCAGAGAGCCCTGGTCCGGGAAGATCCCACATGCTGCTGAGCAACTAAGCTCATGCGCCACAGCTATTGAGCCTGCGCTCTAGAGCCCACGAGCCACAACTACTGAGCTGCATGCTGCAACTACTGAAGCCCGCACACCTAGAGCCCATGTTCCACAACAAGAGAAGCCATCACAATGAGAAGCCTGCGCACCACAACGAAGAGTAGCCCTGATGTGCTGCAACTAGAGAAAGCCCGTGCAGCAACGAAGACCCAACGCAGCCAAAAATAAAATCAATTAATTAAAAAAATATATAAAAAAGACAAAAGAAGCTTCAAAACTTATAAACTTTTGAAATTAGAACAATCAATTTTCAAACACTCTGATGATTGAGGGAAGAGGTAGTGTACAATGGTCCTTTACCAAATCCAAGTGCATGAGGCAGTAAGTCAAACTCTTCAACTGAGGATAGAATTCTCCTGTGCCTAGAAGTACCTGAAGTGAACATCATTACTTAACTTTGATTTTCCGTTTGCATTTCTAATTCCAAGCATCAGTGAAATAGAAAACAAAGTGGTAATGTGCCACCTTGTGGAAGCACGAGGAATAGAACTATTGTAGGATTTTTTTTTTCCCATGATGAGAATTTAACGTTGTATTTTTATGTTTTTTCCAATTATACAAGCAATAATTGTCCAGCGTAAAAAAAAAGTAAATAAAGTGGCTACTCAAATATTAGTTGAGTATATGAAGAAAACAGTAACCACCCCAGTCTTGATTTGGGCTGTGCCCTGTTGAAGCCGCACAATGAATAAATGAATGAATGAAATTTTAAAAGTCTGATTTTTCAGGTCAGTTATTGCCTCCAGGCCTGGCCTTACATTAGGATCTTATCTTCCAGAAATATTGTTAATGTTCCATTTGGGGAGAAAGTGATAAAACTTTATTTACATTCGTATAGGTATTAAAAATGATCTGTTAGTACTATTGACAACTCTCCATTTCCCTGTGTGGGGTGTATCACCATCAACCAAAATACACATTTCACTATGGGTTATTATGGGATAGTTGAATACAGAAGACCTGGAGATCAGTGGACTCTCCCAGAAAGGGTGATCCTAGGCCCACTGTTGAAGACAGAGCTGGATGGCTCCTCAGGAATTCCATAGGTTCTCCATGTTCTTCTGGATTTAACAAAGTCCCAGGCTCTAGGTCTATTTCATTTTCTGCAAAATAATAGTGTTAGAACAGATTAGTAATTTTCAAACTGTGTGTTTTAAGAGGCTCCGAAAATATTTGATCCAAATTTTATTATAAATATATTTTTTTGAATTTATTTCATACACTACTATTTTATAATATATATTTCCTGAATGTAGTATGTTATAAAAGTCTATACAGTAATATGAACCAAATTTGGAGGTATTAGAGACTGTCAACATATTAGTGTGCCTTCATTGAATAAACATTATACAAAGTAAATTTTCTACATTTAAACAACAAAATACACTTGTGGTAACAAATTATTATTCTTCTTTGTTTCTCTTTTATATTGAGGTTTTATGTGAGATCTCACATGTCTGTTTTCAAGAATGGCATTCTGAAGACCTTTACACCTCAGCCAGCCCCTTTGTGTTATAGCCTGGTGTATGGTCAGGCCACTCAGGATGGCTGTTCTCTTGCTGTCTGTTCATTCCCTGCTCAACCAGTGCCTGCTTCACCTACACCCTACTCACATGACTGACTTTCCTGCAGCCAGGCTCCAGCTAACGACTGGTTTAGCTTTAGATCAGAACTCCACTAGGACAGCTTATCACAGAGGCAGTAAGGGGCAGGCCTGGCTGCTGGTTTCCCTGGTAACCAACTAGCCACCTGTCGTCAATTTCCCCTATAACTGGTAACCTCCCTCTCCCCCTGGAGTGAAGACTGTCGCCTCTGCTGCACACAGTGGAGTGTCGTTCCAGGACCTTGCTTCATCCATGTAAGCTCCTCCCATCCATTAAACCATTGAGTCTCTGTGGCTGATTCTGGGCTCTTTCTTCTCTCTTGAAGCCGGGCAAGTACAGGGCTTGCAGGCCTGCAGGATGCAGCCCCAAACCTGGTTATAATAAATTCTCTATAACACATCAACAGGTGTAGGGGAGGAATAATAATTTTCTGTTTACCCTTTTAGGTTCTTGGCAGAAACCCCTCTGTAATAAAACTCAGATTAAAATGAAAAACAAAAATCAAAAATCCCCCCAGAAGTTCAATAACATGTATAACTCCTGTATATATGGGAGAGAACCAGGAAAACAAGTAGCTTTAAGGAGTGGCCCAAGCCACCACCTCAAATATCATCTCCAGCTAAAGACAAAAAAAAAAAAAAAAAAAATTGGGGGAAGGGAGAGCCAGTTATGGGAGGTCACCAGGAAAAGCACAGTAAACAAGGGCAAGGTTATCACACAGATTAAAGTCCTTACCTTCTCCATTGATAAGAGTTTCTAGAGATTTGGTCCTCCTCCTCTTGGGTACAGAGAAGGAAACACCCTTACAAATGTAGATGTCTCTTACAAAAGGGTAACTTCTATTCTGTTTTCAGAGCTTCTTAAAAATAACCAGTTCGGGGGCTTCCCTGGTGGCGCAGTGGTTGAGAGTCTGCCTGCCGATGCAGGGAACACGGGTTCGTGCCCCGGTCCGGGAAGATCCCACATGCCGCGGAGCGGCTGGGACCGTGAGCCATGGCCGCTGAGCCTGCGCGTCCGGAGCCTGTGCTCTGCGACAGGAGAGGCCACAACAGTGAGAGGCCCGTACCGCAAAACAAACAAACAAACAAAAAACCCAAAACAAAACAAACAAACAAAAACCAGTTCGGGAATTCCTTGGTGGTAAGGGCTCTGCACTTCCACTGCAGGGGGCACGGTTCGATCCCTGGTCGGGGGAACTAAGATCCTGCAAGTCACGGAGCGTGGCCAAAAAAAAAAAAACAAAAACGAAAAACAGTTCTTATGCTAAAGAGGCATATTTTGGGGTGGCAAATTCTGCTCCCTTTCTCAGGTAATCATCATAATAATAGCTGATACTGAGAGCTCACTCTGCGTAAGTCACAGATTTAGTTGCTTTACCTTGTGTTAGCTCTTAAATCTTTCCAATGCTTTATGAGATGGCGAACATTATTATTCCCATCTCACAGCCAGGAAACTGAGGCACAAGGAGGCCAATTAGTGGGTCTAAAGAAGTGGCAAAGTCAGGGTCCCCTCTTATTATCTCCTTGCAGTAGAGTCTTCTTGTTCTGGTCCGTATATTGACATTCCTGCCTCAGAAATGAGACTAATGGAATCCACCCCAGTTTGATACTTTTCCCTCCCTCCTCTTTGTTCAGCTGTCTCACGCCCATCCTGAGGGTCCAGCCCAAGTCCCACCTCTTCTGGAAAGTGTCTGGTGTACCTGACTCCCAGGGCTCCCCTGTCTCTCTGATGCACTGTGGCACTGGCTCATGCTAGGAAGCCTGATCATGCAAAGGCCCAGGAGTGAGTTAGAAAAACTGCAGAAATTCAGGAGAGGTCCTGGATAAAGTATGGAGGCAGCATTACCCGAAAACTGGGTTCGCCTCTTGGTGGGTGTCAAGCCAGAAGGCGGAATCAAGCCAAAGAGCAGGTGGAGGAAGGATTCATTCCTTGAAGCAAGTAAGGGGAACACCAGGGATATTTCCCAAAGCAGCGTATCCTCGAATAACAAAATTGATGAGGTTTTAAGCCAAGGGTGCATGCATATTCATGAAGGGGCTTGAGCAGGGGAGAATTCAGCATAGAATTGGGACAAAGGTTGACAGAGTCCAGGCTCCAGTTGATTGAAGTCTACAAGGGTCAGCAAGGTCAGCATCGTCATTTCTTAGGTTCCAGTTAGCCTGGTGGTTGAGCGCTCCAGGGGGGTTTGATCCCACAGATCAAGTCAAAAATGTGCTTCAGACTGATCTTTACCTTCAAAAAAAAAAACAAACCCAAAAACCCACAGCAAACATCATTCTCAATGGTGAAAAACTGAAAGCATTTCCTCTAAGATCAGGAAAAAGACAAGGATGTCCACTCTCGGCACTCTTATTCAACATACTTTTGGAAGTCCTAGCCACGGCAATCAGAGAAGAAAAAGAAAAGGAATCAAAATTGGAAAAGAAGAAGTAAAACTGTCTCTGTTTACAGATGACATGATTCTATACATGGAAAATCCTAAAGGTGCCATCAGAAAACTACTAGAGCTAATCAATAAATTTGGTAAAGTTGCAGGATACAAAATTGATGCACAGAAATCTCTTGCATTCCTATACACTAACAACAAAAGATCAGAAAGAGAAATTAAGGAAACAATCTCATTCACCATTGCAACAAAAAGAATAAAATACCTAGGAATAAACCTACCTAAGGAGGCAAAAA
This sequence comes from Orcinus orca, assembly GCF_937001465.1. Taxonomy (NCBI): domain Eukaryota; kingdom Metazoa; phylum Chordata; class Mammalia; order Artiodactyla; family Delphinidae; genus Orcinus; species Orcinus orca. The sequence goes on along the minus strand of NC_064564.1, from coordinate 77,206,746 downwards.
CCTGTACTCAGAAAACTATAAGATACTGATGAAAGAAATCAAAGATGACACAAACAGATGGAGAGATAGACCATGTTCTTGGACAAGAAAAATCAATATTGTGAAAATGACTATACTACCCAAAGGAATCTACAGATTCAAGGCAATCCCCATCAAAGTACCGATGGTATTTTTCACAGAATTAGAACAAATTTTTATAATTTGTATGGAAACACAAAAGACCCCGAATAGCCAAAGCTATCTTGAGAAAGAAAAACGGAGCTGGAGGAATCAGGCTCCTTGACTTCAGACTGTACTACAAAGCTACAGTAATCAAGACAGTATGGTACTGGCACAAAAATAGAAATATAGATCAATGGAACAGGATAAAAAGCCCCGAGATAAACCCACACACCTATGGTCACCTAAACTGTGACAAAAGAGACAAGAATTTAGAATGGAGAAAAGACAGTCTCTTCAATAAGTGATGCTGGGGAAACTGGACAGCTACATGTAAAAGAATAAAATTAGAACACTCCCTAACACCATACACAAAAATAAACTCAAAATGGACTAAAGACCTAAATGTAAGACCAGACACTATAAAATTCGTAGAGGAAAATACAGGAAGAACACTCTTTGACATAAATCACAGCAAGATGTTTTTTGACCCACTTCCTAGAGTAATGAAAAAAACAAAAATAAACAAATAGGACCTAATTAAACTTAAAAGCTTTTGCACAGCAAAGAAAACCATAACAAGACAAAAAGACAACCATCAGAATGGGAGAAAATATTTGCAAATAAGCAACTGACAAGGGATTAATCTCTAAAATATGCAAATAGCTCATGCAGCTCAATGTCAAAGAAACAAACAACCAAATCCAAAAATGGACAGAAGACCTAAATAGACATTTCTCCAAGGAAGACATACGGATGGAAAGAGGCACATGAAAAGATGCTCAACTTCATGAATTATTAGAGAAATGCAAATCCAAACTATAATGAGGTATCACCTCACACCAGTCAGAATGGCAATAATCAAAAATTCTACAAACAATTAATGCTGGAGAGGGTGTGGAGAAAAGGGAATCCTCTTGCACTGTTGGTGGGAATGTACACTGATACAGCCACTATGGAGAACAGTATGGAGGTTCCTTAAAAACTAAAAATAGAACTACCATATGACCCAGCAATCCCGCTACTGAGCATATACCCTGAGAAAAACATAATTCAGAAAGACACATGCACCCCAATGTTCATTGCAGCACTATTTGCAATAAGGACATGAAAGCAACCTAAATGTCCATCGGTAGATGAATGGATAAAGAAGATGTGGTACATATATACAATGGAACATTACTCAGACAGTAAAAGGAACAAAATTGGGTCATTTGTAGAGATGTGGAAAAACAAAAACCAAAACAAAACCAAAAAAAACCCCAAAAAACAAAAAATCTCACTACTGTCAGTTATAAATTTATATGGAAAATTTAAAAATAATAAACTGATTTGATACACTGAAATTTAAAACATTAGAAACATTGAAAAAAAAAAAAAGAACTGGGAATCTTTACAACTTATACATTGTCTTCCATATGGTTAAGTTATCTCCCTAGCCTGGTAATACCTGTTTGTCCTTACATTGTTTTGTTCCCTTAAAATCATTAACTACTGAGACCCCTGCAAGCGCACGCATTGTGGCCAGGCTTAGGTCACAAAATGGCTTAGGTATAAAATGGCTTCTCTAATTGTAACAGTGAAGAGCAAACCTGACTCCATATTGAATTTATCTCTTTAGCTCTAAGCTTTGTGTTCTGTTGCTAGTTGCCCTTGCTTAGAGAAGCTAACTCTGCACCTGAACTCACAGACACAATAATCATGGAAGGAATGCTGCCCATGGCTTAAGGTGCATGTGAGAGCCCCTTTCTAGAGAGTGGTCCTCCCCCCAACAAAGATAAGGAAACCTGAACAGGAAAGATAACATTTGTCTTATCGAGTCCTGCAGGCACACCATGAGGAGACCTGATTAACAAATTTTCATAGCATCCCACCTGGCAGATGCCCTGCTGCTTGAGGCTATGCAACACCTCCTGACCTCACCCTTCCCACATTCCTCTTTTCTTAGCATAAAAGCAGCTTGAATTCTAACCTGAAAATGACAGTCCTTTAGGGTACTAGTCTGCCATCTTCTTGGTTTGCGGGCTTTCTGAATAAAGTCGCTATTCCCTGCCCCAACATCTTGTCTCTCGATTTATTGGCCTGTCATGTGCGGAGTGGAAAGAGCTTGGATTCAGTAACTTTATGTCAAGTAATCTATGTTTGGTTCTCTTCCTCCAGGGACCACACCCCCCCACACACACACATGCTATTGGCCTACAACAGGAGTCAAGGGGTGTCATAGGGAGGACCCTAAGAATAGTAGTTCAGTTTAGACTTAGCCTAAGAGGATGGGAAGCATGGAAAAGCTTTTGGTGTAGTTTGATCAGATTGGCATTTGAGAAAGGTCACTGCTGTGCAAAAACATTGATTGGGATTGACTGGAATCAAATCTAAGGTTTGAAAGAATTGAAAGGAGACTGCTGCCACTAGGCAGGTAAAAGGGGGTGTCTTGCATAGTATGAGTGTGTTTTGTGTTTGGTAATTAAAATCATTGTTGCTTTTGTTGTGGTCATCCATTTACAATGCTTGGTGTCAGTTTATTTATCTCTTATAAAAATAAAATGCAGTGTGTGTGTGTGGGAAAAAAATAAATTAATTAATTAAGGAAAAAAAGAAAAGGTGGTGTGTTGGATTTGGTTGGGGCAGAGGGAGGAAGACAGATTGGGAGAGACTTGGTGATTGTTCAGATATGGACAGTGTGGACCCTGCTGTCAGATTTAAAGGTTAGCCCTTTTTAAGATTTATTTTAAAAAGATATAGACTTTATTTTTTAGATCAGTTCTAGAGTTTTAGGTTGACAAAAAAATTGAGTAGAAAGTTCAGAGAGTGCCCTTATATCATCCCCTGAATCCCACCCCCACAATCCCCCCACTTTCCCCTGTGGACTGAAAAAAAGAAGCACAACATGAGAGTCGTGAGTTAAGTTTTATTTGGGGCAAAATGAGGACTATAATCCGGGAGACAGCTTCTCAGATACCTCTGCGGAACTGCTCCAAAGATGTAAGGGTCAGCATACATGTGATTTTAGTGAAGGGGGATATGTGCGATCAAGCACACGTTTTGTCAGAAGTTTGCTGCTAGTCACAAGGAGCAGATGGCTCCGTTAGTGATCTTAGTGCTTTTCTAGATATGAGAAGATGCAAGAAATTGGGCTCATAAAATATTCTCCTGAAAATATCGAACTCTCTGAAAGCCTGTTCTGCCACTTTTTCCCAGAGCACAGAGAGTCTCATTCCTGATCTCTGCCCTGAATTCCTTTCACAGTGTGTTGAAGGTCAGTGACTGCAGTGGCTGGTGACTTCATCCTGGTAGAGGCAGATGGTGAGTGACAATTTTTCGTCTGCACCCCTATTATTAGCCTCTTGCATTAGTGTGATACATTTGTTATCATTGATCAGCCAATATATATATATATTTTTTTGTGATACGCGGGCCTCTCACTGTTGTGGCCTCTCCCGTTGCGGAGCACAGGCTCCGGACACGCAGGCTCAGTGGCCATGGCTCACGGGCCTAGCCACTCCGCGGCATGTGGGATCTTCCCGGACCGGGGCATGAACCCGTGTCCCCTGCATCAGCAGCTGGACTCTCAACCACTGCGCCACCAGGGAAGCCCGATCAGCCAATATTGATAGTGAAGGGGAACAGCCTATAGGACCCAAAGTGTGCCTCTTTGGAATAAGGATTATTTTATCCTCATTATCTTTAAGAAACAGGAGAAGCTCTGAAAACCTAGTAGAAGTCACTCTTTTGTAAGAGACATTTACATTATATAAGGGAAATTTCCATTTGGAAGTGTGTCTCCCTTTTTGTACCAGAAGGAGGAGCAGGACTCTAAGTCTCTAGAAACTCTTATCAATAGAGAAGGCAAAGACTTTTATCTGCATTAACAACAAATTATTTTTCCTCCCCCACAGTAGTTTATATTTGAGTTCATTCACTCTTTGTGCTGTACAGTACTATGGGTTTGACACATGCGTAATGTCATATGTCCATCATTACAGTATTATATAGAATAGTTTCAATACCCTAAAAACCTCTCTGTTCCACCTATTCCTCCCCAACTCTGGGTAGCCACTGATCTTTTTACTGTCTCCACAGTTTTGCCTTTTCCAGGATGACAAATAATTAGAATCATGTAGTATGTAACCTTTTGAGATTGGCTTCTTTCCCTTAGCAATATGAAGGTCCTATCATGTCTTTTCCTGACTTGATAGTTCATTTATTGTTTTGCTGAATAATGTGGCATTATACGGACATGCCACAGTTTATTCATTCACCTACTGAAGGGCATCCTTGTTGCTTCTGCTGACCTGAAACAAATAGATTGCTAGATATTTCTCGAGCAAAGATGAGTTTATTTGCGGTCAGCAGAGAATTGCAATTCATCTGCTACCAAGGGGAGCCATTTGCAAGTCCCCTCATGGCAAGTGAAGGAAGATGCTTTTATAGAGAGAAAAAGAAGTTGGAAGTGCTATAGTAAACAAAGAATCCAGGCTTTTTATTGGCTGACTCCTTGCCAGGGAAAAAAAAGGACTCTTTATTCTTTCTGATGTGCACTGTTATCCATCCCAGGGTGAGAAAGGTCCCCTTCTGGTCTCCTAATTCTGTTTGAGATTTCTGTTTATTAATTTTTTTTCTTACATTTCTCCCTTTTGTTCAAGATCTTTCTCTGAAAGCATCACTGATCAAGAGTCATCTTGTCTAGTTTCAGCAGATTTTTGTTCCTCAATGTCAGGAAGAACCTTTCCTGGGTGTAGAGTCCCATGTCAGAGGGAAAGTGCACAGATTATAAATCTATTAAGGTTACATTTGAGTAAAAAGGAGGGGTAGGAGGGAGAACTCTCAGGCACTTTTTATCTAAAATCTATATATTATCAAGATCATAGACACTGGAGATCATCTGAAGCATTATGACATCATCAAAGTTTTGGTGACAAGCTTCCAATAGCGAGGTCCTGATATCTTGGAAAGCTGTCTTATCAGATGTCATCTGCTTCAATTCTGGGAAATCTTTACTTTCAGGTCACCAGATGATATGCAGGTCCAGTCAGCGTCCAGTGCTTTCTTTACATGTGTGCACCGAATCCAAGAATCTGTTCCTTGGGGTTTGGCAGCACAAAAGTTGTTTAGCAGTACCTGATGGGGCCTTTTCAGCAAGGCTGAAGAGAGTTCTTCTAGAGATATCTTCTCCAGTAGAAAAAAATCTCCAGGTTGCAAGACGTGATGCTTAAGGTTTTCATGTCTGGAGGGCTCACTGAGAAAAAATTGCTCTACCAAAGAATGGTTATTTATTTATTTTTTTTTTGCGGTACGCGGGCCTCTCACTGTTGTGGCCTCTCCCGTTGCGGAGCACAGGCTCCGGACGCGCAGGCTCAGCGGCCATGGCTCACGGGTCCAGCCGCTCCGCGGCATGTGGGATCTTCCCAGACCGGGGCACGAACCCGCGTCCCCTGCATCGGCAGGCGGACTCTCAACCACTGCGCCACCAGGGAAGCCCAAGAATGGTTATTTTTAATAGAAGCAATTAAGCCTTTGCAATATTGGAGTATCACTCCTTTCGTCAGCTGTGGGTCAAAAGAAGCAGGAGCCATGTGCTCTCAGTGTCCTGTGACTATCTTAAAGTGTGAGAGTTTATGAGTTCCAAAAGGGGTGGATCTGAGATTTAGAAGGAGAAACAGCAATGCTTTTGGCCAAGGTATTTAGAAAACCTCTACACATTTTGCCAACGGAGTCTTAATAATGCCATTAGTGCGCTCGACTAAAGAGGTTTGAGGGTGGTAAGCACAGTGAAAGTATAAAACTGGCCAAACGGCACAGACTTGTCAAAGCATCTGGCCAGAAAAATGGGTTCCTTGATCACTATGAAGTTTGAGAGGAGTTCCTGAGGTAGGGACATTTTTTTCTAAAAGGACATTAGCCCAAGAAGAGGCAGTAGCCTACCTGCAAGGGAAGGCTTCAGTCCAGTATGAAAACATACAGACAATGACCAAAACATATTTATGTCCACTTGACAAAGGAAGTTGTATGAATCCATTTGCCAGACCTTGAATGGCCCATTAGGCAGTTTAAAAAGTCCAAGAGCTGCATGAATAAGCTTCCCTGGGTGTATTCTGGACAAGTGGGACAAGTGAGGTAGGCACCTTTGTGGCCTTGTTAATTTTCCCCACCAATATTGATTCATGAAGGCTATCATTTTGTCATAGACCAATTGTTTAATGCATGTGAAGGGTGGGAATTTTAGAGTCTCCAATAGAACTTGGTGGTAATTTGGTTAAAACCAGGGCTTTCTCTTTTTATCAAACTAATAATTGTTGAATTTCCAAACTTGTTTTTCCTTTTCTGAGGCCAATTGTTGGGACTCTCTAGCCAGTTTTAAAAAAAAAAAATTATCATTTGGGGAAATATCCACTTGGACCATGACAAAGGTTTGGCCGCTCTTGGTTCCTGCAAGGGCAGCATTTCTTGCAGAAATATCAGTAAGGTAGTCCTTAGGTTCCAGAGAATCAAGTTTAGAAGCCCCAGAATATTAATAGCTTAAGTGGTATTTAAAAGTATTATATTCAATAAATCCTGAACATAGGGGCCATTTAAAGTTTTATCTCCACTGGAAGTAAGGAAGGTACATTGCTTCCACAACATTCCCAAATCATGAGCTATTCTGAAAGCATATCTCCTATGAGTATAAATATTGGCAGTTTTGTCCTTGACTAAAGTACAAGCACATGTAAAAGCATGTAATTCAGCCTGTTGGGCTGAAGTAGCCATAGGTAAAGATGATGCCTCAACAACATCAAAAGGAGTTGTAATAATATACCCAGCACATTGCTATTGTTGACAAAAGTTGCCATGTCAATTTTTAAAATAAGACCATCAGTGAACTATAAGAAGTCAACATTACCCTATGGAATTTCTTATAGCTCATTATGAGGTATCAGGAGGTGGTCTGTCAGCGTTAAGGAGGGGAGTGTAGCCAGGTTAAGGTTGTTATTATTATTATTAAGGTTATTCTAAAATAAAAGAGTGAAGAACAGTTAACCAGAGCACTTCATAGGAGGTGAGGTGACTAGCTGAGAAATGTCGAGTGTGATGAGAATTCAGGAGAGCTTCTGCTGCATGAGGTACAAAAATGGTTAAAGGGGATTCTACAGTGATTTTCTCAATGGCCTTAACCAAAAGGGCAGTAACTGTAAAGGCCCTAAGACAAGGAATGTATCCGTGTCCCACAGTGTCCAGTTGCTGGCTATAATACCCTGTGGGTTGATGGTGGTCCCCATGTTTCTGACTGAGCACCCCAAAGGCATTCCCTTCCTTCTCATATGCAAAAAGAAAAAAATGAATCTGATAATTGGGGTGTCCAAGGGCAGGTAGGTTCATCAAACTCTCCTTTAGGTCCTTGAAGTCTATGTCATCTGGTTCTTACCATATAATTGGGTCAGAGCTATTATTGTTGAGAAAAACATATAGAGGTTTGGCCATAAGAGAGAAATTTCAACTCCAATTTTGGCCATAACCAACTAACTCGAGAAAATCTTGCAGTTGGTGCCTAGTTTTCAGTTTGGGGAAATTTAGGACACCAAAAAGTCTATCTGGATCTAGGTGTAGCCCTTGTTCTGATATCAGATGCCCTAAATATTGAACCTGGATTTGGGTAAACTGCAATTTTTCTTGGGCAACCTTATGTCCCTTTAAGGCTAAAAGATTTAGCAAGTGATTCTTTAGCAAGCGGTTTTCCAGTTAGGAAGCTTGAGAAGGAGAGCAAAGCAGTAAATCATTCACATTAAGGCAACAAAGTAGAACTTCTAGGGAATATTCTGTCATCCAGATCAGGCTTCAGGATTTGCAAGAAATAAGAAAGGACTCAATAAAACTCCAAGGCATTAGTGTCCAGGTGAATTGTTTTTCTTCCCCAGTGAAGGGAAAAAGGTATTGACCAGCTTCATCAACTGGAATACTAAAGAATGAACTGCAAAAATCAATTACAGTAAAGAATTCACTTCCTGTGGGGACAGATGTTAGTCATGTATATGGGTTAAGAACAACAGAGTGTTGAGGGATGACAAGGTTGTTCATTGCTTGGAGGTCCTGGACAAACCTCTGCCATCAGCACTTAGGTTTTCTCACCAGTAAAATAGGAGTGTTATAAGTGCTAGTACGAGGCATAAATAAGGTCTTGAGTCTTGTAAGCTTCTTTTATGGGTTTTGTGCCTTGAAGGGCTTCTTTATTTATAGGATATTGATTCATTCTGGGAAGAGGTTTTGAGGGGTCTGTTTGTTTTTGTTGTTTTTTTTTTAAACTGAAGTATAGCTGATGTACAGTGTTATATAAGTCACAGGTGGACACTATAGTGATCCACAATTTTTAAAAGTTATATTCCATTGAGGGGTCTATTTGAATCTTGATGGGAGGTGTGTTCCAGTGTTTCCAGAATCTGCTCTAGTACTATCAGAGACAGAACAAATAAAAGATGTCAGAGGGTTGTGTAATTCACGTGGTAGGTTACTTTGATGACTACTATCAATTTGTAGAATTACTTCCCCCTTTTGAAAGAATGAAATTACGGCATGATACTTCTCTGAGAAGTCTCAGCCTAATAAATGGATAAATATGGAGGAACTAAGGAGAAAAGGGTGGGTATCTCTCAAAGTGTCTAAACAAAAGGGAGTAGATTCATAGACAGAAACCTCTTGAGGTTCATTAGAGATCCCCACTATTTGAACAGTTTTAGTGGTCAGAGGCAGGGCCTAATTTATAGTAGTGGGGTTGAGCACCAGGAGGGTGGCTGTATGGTCAATTAGTACTGGAAGGAATTCATTCCCAATCTGGAGAATGTTTCTTTATGCTGATTAAAAGGGAGGATTGGAAAGGACTCCTGTAGTTCCTAGGAGCCCCATCATTGAGAATTGGGAGGATGTTGGAAAGGCTGGTTATAGGGCTGAAGCTTCCTAAAGCACTTAAGTGTGTAACAGTGTTTCTTCCCCAAATCCTGGCTCTTTGTAATAGCAGAATCTAGGAGGGTTTTAGTTTCATTTAGGAGCCTTCATTTTCTGGAGTTGAAGATTAAGAATTTTGGTGGTTTTCCTTTGAGGTAACTCATCTAGACTGCAAAAGAGCTGGTTTGCCAGATTAACTAAATCTGGAGTAGTCATAATTTCCCATTCCATCCTGGTCCTTTTTACCAGAAGGGACTTGGTTCAGCCAATTAGTAAACAAAAGCTACTCAGGTGGAACCAGCATCTGAAGGAAGACCAGAATTTTCTTTAAAAATAATCTGAACTCAGTTGTAATATTCATGAACAGATTCATCTGATTCTGTGTGCAAGGCTGAATTTTATTCCAATCAACAGACTTTGGAAAAGTCCTAGGACTTGCTCAGTGAAGTCACCTAGTGATTGCCTAAGCCTGATCATGCAATAAGTTAGTGGGCTGGTCTTCCACTGGTAATTGTATTACCAAACTGAACTTGAGTCCACTTGCCTAATGCACATCAAAGCCAATCTACTGACACTGGGTGTGGTGAAGCAAAGTACAGCATTTATTGCAGGGTGCCAAGCAAGGATTACAGGCAACCAGTGCTCAAAAGACTAGAACATCTCCATGGCTTTCAGGGAAGGATTTTTAAAGACAGTATGAGGGAAAGGTTCACAGGGTGTGTGATCAGCTCATGCACAATTCTCTGATTGGTTGATGATGAGGTAACAAAGTGAAGTTTCAGGAAACAACATCATCAATCTTCTGGTTCCATCTGGTCTGAGGTCTATGTGCTTGTGGTCAGCAGTTTCCATCTAGTGAGGATCTGATTTCTGTAAAAACAACTTAAGAATGTGTGTCAGACATTGTTATCTATGTCCTTCAGGGAGGAACTAAACGTCCTGTGACTCTGCTTTATGGCTGATTTATTGTTTAAATTGTTACCAGTTCTGCCTGACTTCTGTTCCTTGTTTCTGTATGTCCCCATTCCTCTGTTCTCATTCCTCTAATCATTAACTTTTGTTTTTTTAATTTTTTTAAAAATAAGTTTATTTATTTATTTATTTTTGGCCATGTTGGGTCTTCGTTGCTGTGTGTGGGCTTTCTCTAGTTGCAGCGAGCAGGGGCTACTCTTTGTTGCGGTGCATGGGCTTCTCATTGTGGTGGCTTCTCTTGTTGCGGAGCACAGGCTCTAGGTGCACAGGCTTCAGTAGTTGTGGCTCGTGGGCTCTAGAGCGCAGGCTCAGTAGTTGTGGCACATGGGCTTAGTTGCTCCATGGCATGTGGGATCTTCCCAGACCAGGGCTTGAACCCATGTCCCCTGCACTGGCAGGCTGATTCTTAACCACTGCACCACCAGGGAAGTCCTTTAAGCTTTTTTTGATGTGGACCATTTTTAAAGTCTTTATTGAATTTGTTACCATACTGCTTCTATTTTATGTTTTCGTTTTTTGGCCGTGAGACATGTCGATCTTAGCTTCCCAGCCAGGGATCGAACCCACACCCCCTGCACTGGAAGGTAAAGTCTTAACCACTGGACCACCAGGGAAGCTCCTAATCATTAAATTTTGAGCTAGATTATTTTTTGAAATTTTTGAGCCAGATTTTTTGAAACTCAGGGAAGCTTCAAGAGACCATAGTATTTTCTCTAAGCGGGAGATGGGGAACATGAAGGGGTCTGCTACCAAGGAAGCCTGTGCAGGGATTGCTCAGTTTCAATTCTAGAGACCCTTCAGGACTTTCCCAATTAGCAGTTTTCATCCAATGCTGGGCCTGGTCTTCACTGACAAGCATAACTAGCTTACGTAAGTCAGAGAAACCAGGTTGAAATGTTCAAGCGACTATATTAAATGCCTCAGGAGGATCTTTGGTCACTTTGAAAATCTCTGACTATGGCTCACAGTTCAGCTTTAACCCAGAGAGTATAAGAAATTAAAGGTTTAGCCCCTGGGTCCTCAGAGGGCTTAATTTTTTTTTTTTTTTTTTGCGGTACACGGGCCTCTCACTGTTGTGGCCTCTCCCGTTGCGCAGCACAGGCTCCGGACACGCAGGCTCGGCGGCCATGGCTCACGGGCCTAGCCGCTCCGTGGCATGTGGGATCTTCCCGGACCGGGGCACGAACCTGCGTCCCCTGCATCGTCAGGCGGACTCTCAACCACTGCGCCACCAGGGAAGCCCGGGCTTAATTTTTAAAGAACAGGTTCTGACAAGTCCAGAGGAAAAGGGATTGGGAGTGTTTCAGGGAAAAGGAGAAGTTTGGCAAGAGAATCAGTATGGGAGATTTTAGGGTATAGTAGAGGGATAGTTGGTATAGAAGTGAAGGCAGAAGATGGTGACAGAGTTGGAATCTGAGACAAAGAAGACAAGGAAGAAGAGCCCAAGGCTTTGGGAGCCATTTTATCTTTCTTTAGTCATTTGTTTGCCTCAGTTAATCTTAAAATCTTATTTTGCGCACTAAAATTACTGAGTCTACTGATAATGTTGGGATGCTTCGAAATAAATGTTCCACTCAGCTCTGGAAATTTTTGTTATTGTAGTCCAATTCAATTTTAAGAAAACTGAGTTTGGAGATTTCAAAAGTTCCCCACAGTGACCATTGATACTCTAAATTGCCTTTGGTCAGGTAGATCCATTTAGTTAGAAATATGCATGAAAAAGGACCATGGATGTTAAACATAAAATTGGCCTGAGTCCCTGTGTGTGGGTGCCCTCAAAATACTTAGATAACTGGGATCCCCCCCACCCCACCCCCAGAGGTTTTTCCTCTAGAGCAAAGGAGAATTCTCAAACAGCTTAACTTACAGTATATATGGCTCAATTCAAACATCTGGCAAGCCAATTCCAGCCAGTCCTAAGAAGACAGGTTGGTCCCACACGAGCCAGGCCAAAGACTTTTTTTAGGCAGTCTCCAGAAGACAGCCTTTCCAAGGGAATAGGCCAAGAGCTGAAAAATCCTGGCTATTCTTCAGGAACAGTTTCAGAGAGAAACAATCCCTGATCCTGAAGAATGGCCAGGACTAGACAGTTTCAGTGAATCAGTCTGATCTCAAAATCAGAACAAAGTGCCAAATGAATACTCTAGTATAGAATAATGCCTTAACCAGAAAGAAGAAACCTTTGAATAGATCCCAAGTAAAGCCTGGAGAGCTTCAAATGCAAAGAGGGCGCAAGCTCAGATCCATGAGAAAAACTTCAAACTCCAGGGTCTGTGAAAAAGCTGTGACTGACAATGGCTCAATTGTGGGTACCACAACCGTGTGCTCACCAGCCCCAGAGCCATCAGGAGCATTTTATGGTCTCCTACTTGTCACAAAAATGTTGACTTGAAACAAATAAACTACCAGATATTTTCCCAGCAAAGATGGGTTTATTGGGGCTCAGAAGAGAATTGCAATTGGAGTTTGCAACCATGGTAAGTCATGTACAAGTCCCTGGCATAGAAAGGGAAGGAGAATGTTTTTATAGAGAGGAAAAGGAAGTTTGGAGGGCTATAGTAAATAGTCTATGGCTTTTTTTGGCTGAGTCCTTGCTAGGGAAGAAGTCTTTCTTCTTCCCGTTTGGCTCTGCTACTGGCCCTGTGCATGAGAGCTCCCTGTTCTGGTCTCCCAACTCTACAGTAAGCCCCCTACATACGAACAAGTTCCATTCCGAGCGTGCGTTCGTAAGTCCAATTTATTCGTTAAGTCCAACAAAGTTAGCCTAGGTACCCAACTAACACAATTGGCTATATAGTACTGTACTTTAATAGGTTTTTAATACTTTTCACACAAATAATACATTAAAAAACAGAAAAAATAAAACATTTTTAATCTTACACAGTACAGTACCTTGAAAAGTACAGTAGTACCAGCTACATCACCGCTGATTTTACACCTGCTTCCGGACATCCTGGACTTGAAATAGAGATACCGTACTACTGTACTCTATACAGTACTGTACAGTAAAGTACACAAAAGCAAAACCACTTGTAGAGGATGCACACACATGACAATGTATGCCAGACATGTGGACTAACCTGCATGATTGGACATGTGAACGCACGTTCGCATCTTTGAAAGTTTGCAACTTGAAGGCTCATACATAGGGGACTTACTGTATATGAGGTTTCTGTTTAATTTTTTATGCTTCTGAGTTTTGGCTATGCTGAACGAAGCTACTATAAACATATAAACATATATGGGCAGGGTTTGTGTGGACATAAGTTTTCAACTTATTTGGCTAAATACCAAAATTGCTGGATCATATAGTAAGAGTATGTCCACCTCTGTAAGAAACTGCCAAGCTGTCTTCCAAAGTGGCTGCACCACTTCGCGTTCCCAAGAGCAAAGAATGAGAGTTCCTGGAGCTCCGCATCCCTGTCAGCATTTAGGATTGTCTGTGTTTTGGATTTTAGCCATTCTAATAGGTATGTAGTTGTAACAGGGAAGAGTTAAATTGTACTCCATGTTCCATCTGTTTCTTTGACTTTAACCTTTGCTTTTTGTTGATTTTGTTATTATAATCATACATAATGGCCTGCCTCAGGGAAACCTGCCCCTCTGCCTGAATGTTAAAGTGCCTCTCTTCAGGGCTTCCCTGGTGGCGCAGTGGTTGAGAGTCCCCCTGACGATGCAGGGGACACGGGTTCGTGCCCCGGTCCGGGAAGATCCCACATGCCGCGGAGCGGCTGGGCCCGTGAGCCATGGCCGCTGAGCCTGCGCGTCCGGAGCCTGTGCTCCGCAACGGGAGAGGCCACAACAGTGAGAGGCCCGCATACCGCAAAAAAAAAAAAAAAAAGTGCCTCTGTTCAGCTCACAGGGAGACAATCTGACCCTGCCCACCTGTGGATGACTGCAGAAAAGAAGAAATTAACACATCCCTCCCCAGGGCTGGCCATTCCAGGGGATATTTGCAAAACTTATGGCGTTTTTACTTTACTTCCTCATCTCCTCCCCCTCTCTGTGCTATAAAAGAAACTGGCATCCAAACCCCCATAAGATGGTTTATCGGAGACACTACTCTGCCGTCTTCTTGGACTCGGTAACAAATTTGGCTTAGCCAGCCAGGATCCTTGCTGCTTGAGGCTAGCCGGCCCCTGTCGGGGAATATTGGGGCAAGGCCCTAGCAGCTGCCAGGACCATCTGTCCTGAGGATCTTCCCTTCCAAGTTCCCTGAAGCGGCACCGGCTACCCCAGCGCTTGGCAGCTGAAGCAAGGAACCGACAAACTTCAATTTGGAGCTACTAGTCGACAGACTCGATTTGATTCTGGAACTTCGGTTCCAATTTGGGGAACTTTGGTTCCGTCTGGGGAACTTCAGTTCCATTTGGGGCTGTGAGTCAATGGACTGGATTCATTTCTGGAGGGTAAGTCACCGGCATGCGTGCCGGGAACGTATTCCCCTCTCAATCTGGGCTTTTCCTTTAAGGGACAAGTCAATCTGGTTGGAGTACCCTGTTGGAGGGGGGAATTGTTGTTGGACTCTACCTGATTCTGGGAACCGGTTCACTGGGAACTAGTTCATTGGTTTTGGTCTTGGTTTTGTGTGCGTTGATGCTAGAATTAGTGCCTTTTGTGTTGGAATTTGCGTCTTTTGTGTCTTGGTGTTATCAAACTTTTAAAAGTGGAAAATACTACATCTATCCCAAAGGAGAGCCCTTTGGGGAATATATTAGATAAATGGGCAAAACATAGCTGTGAGCCTATGAATAAGAAAGACATGATAGGGATTCCCTGGTGGTGCAGTGGTTGAGAGTCCGCCTGCCGATGCAGGGGACACGGGTTCGTGCCCCGGTCCGGGAAGATCCCGCATGCCGCCGGAGCGGCTAGGCCCGTGAGCCAGGGCCGCTGAGCCTGTGCGTCCGGAGCCTGTGCTCTGCAACGGAAGAGGCCACAACAGTGAGAGGCCCGCGTACCGCAAAAAAAAGACATGATATACTATTGTAATAGGGTGTGGACCCAATATTTGTTAGGATCAGAAGAACGATGGCCCCTGAATGGCTTACTCAATTATTTTACAGTCTTGCAGTTAGAAATATTCTGCAAAAGATCAGGGAAAAGAGATGAGATTCCATATGTAGGAGCATCTATGCTATTGTGTCAGGAGGAAAAGGAGTCAGAGGGCTGCCACCTTATAGTGCTGCGGTCTGAAAGGAAACCCAAGAGGAAACCTGCTGTACAAGGGAAGAGAAAAAAAAAAATGAGAGTGGGGACATGTTATTTCAAAACTTAACCCCCCTCCAGCGTATCCAGCTCCCCCAGTGACCGAGCAGGCTGCACCGGCAGTTATTCCAACTGCCCGCCCCCGCCCATGCCGCCAATATATTCAACGCCTCCTGTTTCCCCTACCCATGGGGATCAAATAAAAGTTTCTATGGTAACCCCCGGGGCACAGGGACCTGGTTTAGTATCACCATCTAAGACCCGACAGGGCATCCAATTTGGACCGGGAGCCACTTCTGCAGCAGGGCAATTCCTCTTGCCCCAATATCCTGTAAGAGGCCAGGGGACTGTCTCCCTTGGACTTGAGGCGTCTGATTCTGATTTCCCCACAGGAGCCCCGGGTAACATTGACAGTGGGGAATAAGTTGATTGATTTTCTAATAAATACGGGTGATCTTAAGAGACTTGTAAATAGTAAACAAAGGGGAAACAAAGTCATCCTAGGAGAAGCAGATACAGATGTCCTATCTGGTCTTCTCAAAAACCCTCATCTCTGCCATCTTTTTTTTTTTTTTTTGCGGTACGCGGGCCTCTCACTGTTGTGGCCTCTCCCGTTGTGGAGCACAGGCTCCGGACGCACAGGCTCAGCGGCCATGCCTCACGGGCCCAGCCGCTCCGCATCATGTGGGATCTTCCCGGACCGGGGCACGAACCCATGTCCCCTGCATCGGCAGGCGGACTCTCAACCACTGTGCCACCAGGGAAGCCCTCTGCCATCTTTTTAAAATGCAAATTTTGAAAAAGAGGGTACAGTAATTTAGAACTTGACTTGTTTCCCATAAATATTAGTAGAAAGGGTTTAGCCATCTAGACAAGTGAGCTTGATTTGAACCATCTGCCAGAAACTCAACTTTAATCCAAACTCTTTAGTAAACTGATGGGTTTTACATTGCTGTACCTGACTCAGGGCTGAAATTTTGAAATGAGAACTATGATGTCTCTCTGTTTGTGTGTTTGTGTGTGTTTTTGTCTTTGGATAACATTGCTGAGATTAATCTGTAAATGAGCTCTATTTAATTGGCTTAAAGAAAAGGAAGCGCTTACAAACCAAATAATTCTAAATACAAGAGAAATTAAGTTACATGAGTTTCAGGTTCACGTGAACTGGGAAATATTCAGTATTAAATTAATACCTGGTATTGTTTAAGTTTGTTGATCTAATTAATATAGACATGTCTTTAGAGCCATCAACATTAAGTATAGTACCTTCACTGCACCTAGGTTTAGTAAAAGTTAAATGAAATCTTGTTATATCTGTTGTAAATTTGTCAGCAAGAAAAATAACCTGATATGATGAAACTTTAAATATAAATGAAATAAGAGCTTTTAGGTAAACTCTATAGGAATAATTATGTTCTGAAAATTATCTAAAATCTCTCCAGATTTTGGTAACTATTACTCGCCTCCTGGTTGTCACTAGAAATTAAGGGTTTTTTTGTTGTTGTTGTTTTTTTGTTGTTGTTTTTTTGTTTTTTTTTTTGCGGTACGTGGGCCTCTCACTGCTGTGGCCTCTCCCGTTGCAGAGCACAGGCTCCGGACGCGCAGGCTCAGCGGCCATGGCTCACAGACCTAGCTGCTCCGCGGCATGTGGGATCTTCCCAGACCGGGGCACGAACCCGTGTCCCCTGCATCGGCAGGCGGACTCTCAACCACTGCGCCACCAGGGAAGCCCCGAAATTAAGGTTTTTAAGAGTCGGGGATTCTAACTTAAATATATAATTAAAGCTACTGAAAATAATAAAACATTTCAGTATGGTAGAATGTGTGTTTTCAGTTAAGGTAGTATGAGGAATGGAACTACATTTTGCTGAGAAAGTTTTATACATGGTCAGGATTAACTAAATTTAGATTGAAGTTAACTAAGTAAATGGATTTTGTTAAGCAAGCTAGTACAAGACTGGAATTTGATCTCTCTGTTACAAGTGCTCCTTTTGATAACAGATTATGTAAGTTTCCGTGCCCTTAGGTGATCCGTATGTGTTTTCTTTTAACTGTTTTGTGCCTTTGGTTAAATGAATAAATATTGTTTCACAGGGACTAGGATCCTGTTGTGTTTTAAAACCTTTTGATATTTTTAACAAACTTCCCAAACATCAAAATCTGACTAAAGCTTTTTAGCCTCCAGCTGACTCTGGGATACTTTGAAAGAACATCTCTGAGACATCTCAGAGAGAAATGTCAAACTCAGTTTATTTGGTATGTTAAATTACTTCAAAAACATTGTCAAGTGATTGGAGATGAACCTTAGGTTATAGTGTATGGATGAATGTCCATACATGAATGTCATTTATATAGATATTCCAAAATTTATATGGAATCCCTAACATCTGATATGTCCTGATATGTTATCAATCATAACACTAGTTATTCTAAAATGGTATATCCAAGTTTCCTGCTAATTGCATTGTACTGAAATCTTTAACAATGCTATTTTAAGTTTTGCCCTGATGCTTTTACAAAATGAAGATTTCCAAGAAGACTGATAAAAAGGAACTTTTTAACAAATATAAGTTTCTGATAGCCTTTAGATAATATCACTGGACTGGGTAACAAATGACAAAACTAATGGGAAACCTGATTATTTCATCCAGATCAGTGGGAATTAATTACATGGGACTGAATGAACTGGTAAATATGATTTATAACTTTATGACTTTGGGAAATATACTGGCTTTAATCTTTGTTTTTTGGGAAAACATTTTCTCTTATGCTATGACCTACAACAAGTTGAAACAGTATGCCTTTGTAAACGAAGATGAAACATTTATCTTTTTCTCTACCTGGTCCTGCCAGAATTTGTTGTCTCCAGCTGGCTGTCTTGTGGACTTGATATTACGCTAATCATTGTTTTAATTTGCTCTTTGTTTCCAAGTTGTTTGTGCTTTGTGTCTCCCTACTGCACTATGTGTCAGTGTTATAAGATTGTTGTCTCTTGCAGTACCCAGTGTGTAACCAAGCCTCCAACAAAACTTCTATGGCTAAACATCTTAAGGTAATAGATCACATTTATAACACAAAATAATTGTAATAATGTGATTCTAGTTATGGGAAGAAGCAGCAAGGGAAAATGTCTCCTTGTTCATAATTGGACAGACGATCCAGAGAATCTTTAATTATCAATAGGGCCTAATCTGAAATTTAGCACCGGGAGTGGCATATCAAGAATTTTCGCCTGACCTGGCATGAGCCTCCCAGCACCATGGGGCAAAATTTGATCATAAAATGTCTCCCAAATATTGGTCAAATTCCTGACCAAGAGGAGAGGATCAATCATCGGCTATTGCAGCCCTCCAGCATGAGCCAGTGAACCCTGAGGAAACTCAAGAAGGAGAATACCTGCCATCTATCAGCCATCAGGCTGCAGCCACTCCCTATGGTGAGCCCTGAGGAAACTCGGATGTGAAAATACAGGATACAGGGACTTGCCCGGTAGCTCAGTGGTTAAGAATCCACTTGCCAATGCAGGGGACACTGGTTCGAGCCCTGGTCCGGGAAGATCCCCCGTGCCGCGGAGCAACAAAGCCCGTGTGCCACAACTACTGAAGCCTGTGAGCCACAACTACTGAAGCCCGCGCACCTAGAGCTCGTGCTCTGCAACGAGAAGCCATTGCAATGAGAAGCCTGCGCACAGCAACAAAGAGTAGCCCCTACCTGCTTCAACCGGAGAAAGCCCGTGCGCAGCAAAGAAGACCCAACACGGCCAAAAACAAACAAACAAACAAACAAATAAATAAAAAGAAGATACAGGATACAGGCCCCGGATAGCTGTGGTGCATATCAAAGAAATGATTTCAGTGAGCCCAGACTCTTGCATCTTCCCATACAAACAAAAATGCTAAATTCCTTAACTTGAGATGCAGCCTCCTGGGCTTGAAGCCCTCAAAATTCCTGATAACTCTCAGCTTTTAGGTTGTAAATATTTTTAAGTCTCCAGGTGTAAAGTAGACACTTCCAAAATGGAACAAAAGACAAATCTCAGCATTTGGAACACTGACACGATGGCGGACACTCCCGGAAACATCCATCTGACAGAGCAGTTAAAACGTTGTCACCCCTTTTTCCACAAGATTGTGGAATGGACACTGACAGTGGGGAATTGTAACAGGGAAGAGCTAAATTGGACTGTTTCTTTGACTTTAAGTTTGCTTTTGTTGTTACAATCGTACATAATGGACTGCCTCAGGGAACCCTGCCCCTCTGCCTGAATGTTAAACTAAAGTGCCTTTGTTCAGCCCACAGGGAGACAATCTGACCCTGCCCACCTGTGGGTGGCTGCAGAAAAGAAGAAATTAACACATCCCTCCCCAAGGCTGGA
Source organism: Orcinus orca (assembly GCF_937001465.1). Classification (NCBI taxonomy): domain Eukaryota; kingdom Metazoa; phylum Chordata; class Mammalia; order Artiodactyla; family Delphinidae; genus Orcinus; species Orcinus orca. The sequence goes on along the minus strand of NC_064564.1, from coordinate 77,187,122 downwards.
CATTCCAGGGGATATTTGCAAAACTTATGGCGCTTTTACTTTACTTCCTCATCTCCTCCCCCTTTCTGTGCTATAAAAGAAACTGGCATCCAAAGCCCATAAGATGGTTTATCGGAGACACTAATCTGCCATCTTCTCTGTCTGCTTGCTGGCTTTCCGAATAAAGTCATACTTCTTGCCTCAGCACCTCGTCTCCGATTCATTGGCCTGTCATGGGGCGAGCAGAGCGAGCTTGGACTCTGTAACAAAGTGGATCCCCTTGGTGTTTCGTTTTGTTGTTGTTTTTTAAAAATTATTTATTTATTTTTTATTTTTGGCTGTGTTAGGTCTTCGTTGCTGCACGCGGGCTTTCTCTAGTTGCGGCGAGTGGGGGCTACTCTTCGTTGCGGTGCGTGGGCTTCTCGTTGCAGTGGCTTCTCACATTGTGGAGCACGGGCTCTGGGCGTGCAGGCTTCGGTAGTTGCAGCACGCGGGCTCAGTAGTTGTGGTTCATGGGCTCTAGAGCACAGGCTTATTAGTTGTGGCATATGAGCTTAGTTGCTCCACGGCATGTGGGATCTTCCCAGACCAGGGATCGAACCCGTGTCCCCTGCATTGGCAGGCGGATTCTCAACCACTGCGCCACTGGGGAAGCGCCCCCTTGGTGTTTTAATTTGTAATTCCCTGATGACATATGATGTTGAATGTCTATTCATTCATGTACTTGCCATCTTTATATATTCTTTGGTGAGACGTCTATCCAGACCATTTGCCCATTTTTTAAATTGGGTTGTTTATTTTCTTATTGTTGAGTGTTAAGAGTTCTTTAGATTCATTTTTTTTATTGTTTACTTATGGTGGTGAGGCAGGAGATAGACGGGCTCCAGACTAGACATTTACAACAGCCTCCTGTTCAGGCTTCCTGAGGTGAGAAGAAGATGGGCTCCACGCCGGACATTCATTACTGTAAGGCCAACTGGCCCGAGGCAGGGGAACGCAATCAGATTCACAGGTTGCATCAGACCGAAACTCTCCGGACCACCCAGTTCCAGAAACTGACCTGGAGACTTTCTGGACCACCCAGTTCCAGGAACAGACCTGGGGACTTTCCACCCCGCCCAGCCTTCCCGCCTTTCGAGGGGCGGGACTGACGGTCCCAGGACTGATGCGACCGGCACCAGATATTGCCACGATACCCGAAAAGACCACCAAATAAGGAATACCCTGCGCCCTCCCGGATTCGCCACACCCCTTTCCCTTCTTCCCCGATAAATTCTGCCCAAACCCTTGCCCGGGCGCGACTTCTCTGGCCCCTTTTTTCTCGGACCAGTGAACCTCGCCCGGGAGCGCTCTCTAATAAAGCTCACTTGAAGCTTTCCTCTGTTTCGCGGTGCCGTTTGTTAAGATCCGACCTTACAATTACCAGCCCCTTGTTCACATTGCCTGAGGCAAGAGACAAACGGGCTCTGGACTACATATTTATGACCGGACTCCTGTCTATATTTCAAGATCTGCATTTAAATGTAAGAAACAACAACAGGAATAGTGTAGATAACTGGTCATTTGGACACTTTTATGGCAGGGACAGAGAGGGGCTAAACCCTGTTAAAAGATCGAGAGGTCATACATTTCCCATCCTTGGGGCAAGGGAAACATTGCACATGCGCAGAAAGCCCCCTTGGGGGTCAAAAGGGAGGGGGCACCAGTCCATAATATGTGATGCTAAGGCCATTCCATAGACCTCTGGGCTGGAATCTATCGTGGAAAAAAGTTGCGCATGCATGTCTGGGAGGGTCCTAGGGCAGGTCAGGTGTGGAAACAGAAACCAGATAATTGGCCAAAGGTAAACAAAGACCGGGAAGAACTGCCCAATATAGATGACTTAACCGCCTCTTTACTGCTCTCCTCCTCATTACGGGGACGCCCACACCCTTTCTATCTGATGTGCATCTCTGCCTTGCATCTATCTTAACTAAACAAACTGTTTCCCTGTGTGCTCTCCCACTTGTTGTTGTGCTATGTCTCTAATAATAAACTTGTACCTGTTTTTACAGTTTTTGCCTCTGTGAGAAATGCATTTTCCACTGGGGGCAAGAGCCAGGGGGTCTCGTGGCCAGGATTCCTTGTTTTCATCCAGGCTACCCAGGTTCAATTCCTGGCAGGGAATTAAGAACTCGCTTCACCGCCACCACCCACTGCTGCCTCTCCGAGATCAGGGTAGGGTGGTGGGGCTCTGATTAGATTAGTATATAAAGTACTTGAGGGGAGTCCTTAGAGATGAAACCCAGAATGGCAAATTGAAGGGGACCCTTGGAGGGCTATTTTATTCTGTAGTACCAAGGGAGCCACTGAGGGCTATTGAGCAGCAATGGAAAAGAGTCAGGCTTCTGCGTTTCATATCCTGCACTGATTACACAGTGTTTATGCATAGTAATTGACATGTCAACGCAGTTAAAAAAAACTGGAGCCCAAATGCTCCATCTTAGAAATTCTCCAAGTCTCCCTTTTCCTCTTTACAAATTGCGTTTAATGCTTTCCTCCAAAGCTGATAATGAGGATTACATGAAAGAGTGTGTGAAGTACTTACTATCATCTCATTTAATTCTTAAGACCACTCCTCATTTGTCCCCCATGACCTATTTAATTATTTTACCTCATTTAACTGTCACACCTCCTTGTAATGTTGGAGGAGTAGACCCACCACGTATGCTTTTTCCCAGGCTCTCATCTCCAGGGTTTTATTTGGTGTATCATGGATAAGGATGTTCCTGCTGTTGCCGCTGCTACTGAATTTTTTACAACAGGCCAGGCAATTTAAGTGCAGTAGATACAATATCTCACTCAAACCCCACAAAATTATTGATATGCCCATTTAGTTCACAGGGTACCTTGCCCAAGATCACCCAGCAATTAAAGGAGGCAAGGCCTGCAACCAAACCCTGGCTTATCTAGCTCTAGCACCTGTGCACTTAACCATTAACTATACAAAATGCCTTTTATTGAGGACTGCTCTCTCTAGCAGTTTTCCAAGCACTCTGTCAGGACTTCATTGGCCTATTTATAGCATAGAATGCTACTTATCAGGTTTCCCAATAGGTCTCCCCCACTAAGCTGAGTCTCCTGAGGGCCAAGACCTTGTCTTACACACCTTTGTTCCCCCAACACCTTGCATTGTGCTTGGCACATGCTGGGCTCAATTCATTCTTCCTGCAGATACTTTCGGAGAGTTTGCTATGAGCCAGGCGCTAATTAGGGAAATAACACAGTCTTACCAACAAAGACCCTGCCAACTAAAAAATTACCCACAACCTAAACGTTGAGAGTTATGTTTTATTCAGCAGGAATTTTTAGGACTTCAAGCCCGGGAGGCAGCATCTCAAAGTAACCCTGAGAGAACAGCTCCGGGGAGGCAATGGGGGAAGCCAGGTTATATAGAAGTTTTACAACAAAGGGCAGGTAGTCCAAACGTCAAAAGATTATTGTTAATTAAAGAAAACCAGGTATCCCAAGCTAAGGAATTTAGTAGCTTTCTATGTATGGGAAGATGCAAGAATCTGGGCTTATTGAAATCATTCCTTTGATGTGCACCTCACTTATCTGGGGCCAGTATCCTGTGTTTTCACATCCTGAGTTTCCTCAGGGCTCACCAGCTCATACTGGAGGGCTACATCGCTAATGACTGTGACATCCTTCGTTTACCGTTATGACTGGAAATATTCCATTTCTCAACCCCTTTGGTACCAATAGAGAGAGAACATAATTTGAACACTGGGTAAGCACTATTAGAGTTAAGGTAAAAGGATAATGACTGCAAAGGCTGGATAGAATTTCACACACATTTGTAGAGAAAGGCAAAAGAGAATTAAAACTTCTTTCTCAAGAACAAGACAAGAGGATAGATCTTGTGAGTGACCCTGGAACTATTTCCCGAGGTAATGTTCACAGTTCCAAGGGTCAGAAGGCCCACAAATTTACATTGCAGTAGAGATCAAGTCTTACATCAAGTTTATTAAGTTCTCAGGGAGACCGGAAGATAGAGGGAGGGTAGGCAGCCGCTTCCCTGCTCAAAAAAATTGCATCACTGTAACCTTCCACTAGTCACTGGGATTGCAGCGTTACAGACCAGGACCCGCTCCCCTGGAGCTTACATACTGATACAACTTCAGACCATGGTCAAGTGGTCTGGGGGAGAGGAGGTCCACTTCCCGCAGCTAGTCGTGAAAAGCTTCTATGAAGAGGTGGAATTTTGGAGGTTTAATAAATCTTTAAAAAGCGAATGAATGATGAATGACGAGCAACCTAGCAGTTGTCAAGGAGCTAAAGAACGTCTCTTCTCGGCATCAGGATCATAATGAAAAGGAAAAAGGGGAAAGAAACACTTCGGAGTGTCTGAGAATGAGGACAGTGCTTTCACAGGCCCCAGGCTGAAAAACGCGCTCCCGACTCGGTTTCCACCGCCCGGGAAGACTGAACTACCAAGGAAAAAACGGACACCTCCCAGGCTACGTTGGAGGCAGGGCTACGGCGGGGGCGGGGCTAAATTGGGGGCGGGGCTACGGAAGCCGTACGAGCGCCTCGGCGCTCGGCCTGGGCAGAGTACGTAAGCCCGTGGCGCTCGGTGGGCTGGGGGGCCGTCCCAAGCCACCCCGCTCCGCTCCCCGCCCACAGCCGCACTTCCGCCGTCGCCGGCGTTCCGGAGTCCAGACGCAGCGTCTGAGTCGCCCGGCACCTTCTGTCAGTGGCGTGAGCGTCTCGCTGTGGCGTGTCGTCCGCGCTGCTCGGCCAGTTGTACGCCCGTGCGCTCGCCCGGCCGGCCGGCCTGCGGAGCTCCCGCCCGCGTCCCCCGGCTGGTCTGGGGCGTCCGGGCACCGCCTCGACGGCGGCTCCGCCGGACGCGCGTTCTGGACCGCAGCCCGCACCCCGAGCGGACGGCGTCATGAGGCACCTGCCGTACTTCTGCCGCGGCCAGGTGGTGCGGGGCTTCGGTCGCGGCTCCAAGCAGCTGGGCATCCCTACAGGTGAGCGCGGGAGGGCGCGGAGCCCCACCCACGCTGGGCCGGATCACCTGAGAGCGAGGACGTCAGCCGGGGGGCTCCGGGCCGGGTGGTGGGGCTACGGGCAGAGGTGACGTTCCCGTCCTCCCCGCCCCCGCTTTGTTGAGGCTGATGACCTTTGGTCGGACCGATGGAGCGCGTCCTTGCCCGTGGCTCCGAATTCACCGGCTTGGGGGGTGGTGAGGGCAGGAAGCCGGAGCTGAGTTTCGGGAGCCCTCTTTCCCGCCTCCCTATCCAGCCGTGATAAATCCGCCAAACGTGGCGCGCGTCTTTCTCTTTAGAAAATGTAATGTGGGCCCGATAGGCTAAATTCTCAAGCCAGCTGTAAGGTTTTCGTTCTTTAAATACGTTAGTAGGTTGTGTCCAAATGATGACACAGGCAGATGAATGAGAACCAGGTATCTTTTTTGGTCTGCATTAGTTTTAGTAGTCAGGTCCTGAAGGTATGCTTAATTTTTCCTTAAAAATACATTCCAGGGCTGCACCTAGACCTATTAAAGTAGTCTTTGAGCTTGGGACCTAGTATGTATATTTCGAAAATAGAAATCTTTTCAAGAGACGCTGAAGCCCTTTAAGAAGGACCAGGGCTAAAAAAACCCCCCAGCTCTTCCTGTACCTGTTTTCTTCTACTGTGAGAGTTTACGATTTTTGGTACACTTACTATAACCTGGTAACTTATACATATATAATCTGGTACCTTTTTTCCTAACCAATCTGTATGAAGAGGAGAAAGAAATCCTAGCCAGAGTATGAAATGATGGGATTAATAATTGTAGTTAGAGTCCTAGGAATCTTGTGAGGGTAATGATTTAGACTAGCCTTACATGTGAATTTTCTAAATATTGACTATGAAACTCTAAATATTAGCATATTTTCTTCTGTTGTTTAGCTAACTTTCCTGAACAAGTAGTAGATAATCTTCCAGCTGATGTATCCACTGGCATATATTATGGTTGGGCCAGTGTTGGAAGTGGAGACGTCCATAAGATGGTGGTGAGCATAGGATGGAACCCGTACTACAAGAATACAAAAAAGTCCATGGTAAGAATTAATAATTGTATTTCACTCTGTAAACAGAGAATGGGATGATGATTTAGAGTAATACACAGATAGAACTCATCAGTGGTGATCACAACATAATCCAAATATGAGAATTTACTTGACAGGTTTAAAAGTGAAGAGTTTAGTTACTAATTGAATGGAATAACTTTTCCATCCTTTTCACTTTCAAGATTATTTGTGTCTTTGGATCTAAAGTGAGTCTCTTATAAAGGGGGTATAGTTGGATCTTGTGTGTTTGAACCATTCTGCTAATCTCTGCCTTTTGATTGGAGAGTTTAATCCATTTACATTTAAAGTAATTACTGATAAGGAGAGACTTCAGATGTTTTGCTATTTGTTTTTTGTATGCTTTATAGCTTTTTTGTCAGTTCCTCCATTACTGCCTTTTTTGTTTAGTTGACTTTTTTTTGTAGTGACACATTTTGATTTCTTTCTTATTTCCTTTTGTGTATTTTCTTTGTGGTTACCATGGGGACTGCATTTAACATCCTAAAGTTATAAAAATCTATTTTGAATTTATATGAACTTAACAGTATACCAAAACTCACAAATTACATCATTGTGTACCCAATAACATAGATTAATAAATTTTTATGCATTTATCTTTTAAATCATGGAGAAAATAGAAAGTGGAATCACAAGCCAAAACTACAATAATTAATTTTTATAACTGCCCATGTGTTTACCTTTACTAGAAATAAAAGTGAAATAAAGTTGAGTTCACCAGTTAATGTAGGTCATTTACTCTAATTATTTGGTCACCCTGTTAAGGTAGAACTGCTTACGCTGTGGATGGTGCTTTCTGATAAAATTGCAAGGTGATGCTTTTTTTCCTCTTTTTTTTTTTTTTTTTTTTTTTGCTGTACGTGGGCCTCTTGCCGTTGTGGCCTCGCCCGTTGCGGAGCTCACGGGCCCAGCCGCTCCGCGGCATGTGGGATCTTCCTGGACCGGGGCACGAACTCGTGTCCCCTGCATTGGCAGGCAGACTGTCAACCACTGCGCCACCAGGGAAGCCCTTTTTCCTCTTTTTAAACCCCTTTGAGAGTATACATAATTCTTCTGTTCTTAAGAACAGAAGACCTACACAGCTGAAGTGCTTAATCTGCTAGATGTGGCTGAATCTTTGGGTCAGCTCAAGTATGTGGCACAAACGGTTATAGCTGATCTAAATTTCATCCTCTTTGAAGAGTTTATAGAAAAGTGCTGGTATAAGCAATAGAAGTGGCCCAGAACTACTTAACGTTGTGCTCAGTGTTCCTCTTATTTTTCAGGATTAAGGCTGTGTTGGAATAGATAAAGAAAATAATCGATGAAAGAAGGCAAAATATTTTTCTCTGGAATGAGAGAGGGAATGAAGGGGAGGGGAGGCTATCCCATGACTACTTTTTCCTTATTAGCTACTCAGATAACAGAACTCTTACTATAGAGCCAGTTAAGGAGTGCCTTGGAGGTCCTTCCATAGTTAGGAGAAACTCAGTTTTCCATTGGTAGGAGGTTCATACTTTTTAGAGTTTTTCTTTTTTCTTTTCTTTGCTGATAACAGACATACATGATGTACCTGTTCAAGACTTTATCCCTTTAAAAAAAATTGGATTGTCTGTCTTACTTAAAGAAGTTCTTAATATATTCTGGATCCAATTCTTTTGTTGGAACTATGTATGACAAATGCCTTCTTCCACTGTGTTGCCTTTTTTTTTTTTAATTCGCTTAATGGAATGGTATCTTTTGAAGAAGAGTTTCTTCGCTCATTCCCTCTGCTGTATTTGCTCAGTTTTTTCACCTTGATAAGACTCTTAATTACTTTGGTGCATGTTAGCTTTTTCTAAAAACAGCAAATCACACCAGATTTGTGGGATAGCATTTACCTTACTCAGTTATAATGGTACAAGGTCGAGAACAGGAGCAATGGAAGAATTCAGGAAATACTGCACTTAGATTTTAACCTGTCTTTAAAATTTTAAGGAGGGTTGATTGTTTCATTTAAATTACCTCACCATAAAGATAAATTCAATTTTAACATCTCTTGACTGTAGGAAACTCATATCATGCATACTTTCAAAGAGGACTTCTATGGGGAAATTCTCAATGTGGCCATTGTTGGCTACCTCAGACCAGAAAAGAACTTTGATTCTTTAGGTAAGTTCTTATTTAGATCTTCTTAAATATTACTGCAGCTACTCTGCTGCTTTTCCTAATAGTAATCCTGGCTAGACAGATAATATTTGAGCATTTAATATGCTAGGCACCGCTTTAAGAGCCTTACATGAATCAACTCACTTTATCCCCACAACACCCACATGAGGAATTATTTTGCTGATTTTGCAGATGAGGAAATTGGCACAGAGAGGTTACGTAATTTCCCCGGGGTAGCATAGTAAGTGATGGAGCGTAGATTCAAACCCAGCAGGCTGGCTCTCTCTCCAACAGTATGAAGTTAATGAAATCCTTATTTCCTTTTCATATTTTAAGGAACCAGTAAGAGTTAATACTGTGATGAATAATGGATGCTTAGCGGTAGTTGAAGTGTAAGAAGCAGTAAATCGGAACATTTAAGACATGTCAAGAATCTTAGTGTAGTGTAATAGTTTTAATTCTAATGTAGAGTTTCTTTTACAAGTGTAAATATTGAAGAGAATTGATAGTATTTGTTTCTTCCATTTAGTATATGCCATGTACCTTTCTGCTAATGCCTTTCTCTAAGTAATAGCAAGAAGATTAGGGACATCTTTTGTGTACTATTGACTTTTACTTAAGTCTAGAAGAAAGGATGAAACAGACATTATTGGGCATCTACCCTGTGCCAGGAACACTGCCAGCCTATGAGATTTTAGGAGAAGCTGAACAAAGGAGTAGTAAAAAAGCACAGCAGCAGATTTTCATTATCTTTACCTGGTATATTCTCTCCACAGAGTCACTCATTTCAGCAATTCAAGGTGATATTGAGGAAGCTAAGAAACGACTAGATTTACCAGAACATTTGAAACTCAAAGAACACGATTTCTTCCAGGTTCCTAAAAGCAAAATAATGAATGGCCACTGAAGGAAAAGCATCTTATTTATTCATTCACTGTTTTCTAATATATTACTGCTCATAACTCTACAGTCTCATCTTGGTTATATTTTAAAAATCAAACATTTTCCTACAGCTGTGAATTAAACAGTACAATGTAGTTACCATATTATGTTCCAACTGTTCAATTAAACCCATCGTGTTACAGTACTAAAAAGGTTCATTTTAAAAATCAAGATTCTTTTTAATGTAATATGTTGATTAAAATGTACCACTAGAAAGGTCTTAAGTCTTTTATAATGGAAATGAAATATATATAAATATGGGTAACAGGCAAGTCGGTGGTTTGAGATGAGAACTATTCTCATGGTAAAATTCTAGCATGCATGTACCTGTATAGCATACTCTGCTAATCAGAAGGCTCATAAAAATAACTATATTAAGCAGAGGTTTGACAGTTTATTACAAACCTAAGGGGAAAAATCCAGAATTCGTAATTTTGATATTTTGTGCATTTATATATTATTATAGACATGAAGACTTGCGATATTTCACTTTAGTTAGTCATTTCCTTTAAGGGCTCAAATCATTGTACTGTGTTCCATTTTTGTTACAGCTGCCTCAGTTCTAATTGGTCTAGACTCTCTCCCTATTATTTTTTTGTTTTTCTTTTAAAACCGTAAAATGAGTGTTTTTTGAATCTCTAGTTCTCATTTTTGTGTTGTGTAACACTTCTCTCTTTTTAAGAGTAGATATTCTTCAACATTTTTCTTAACCTTTGTTTCCTGTAAATAATTCTCAGTGTCAGTTCTTCCATTTAGAATATCCAACTTTACATTTACAAAATGTAGAGTTTCATCTGCGTCTGTATCTGCCGTCCCATCGCTTCACTATATGAACAGTGATTAAGTGCATATCTCTTGCATTTTAGAGAAAACACCCAAATGTTGATCTGTAGGTTTCCTCAAAGTTTAAATGAACACCTAGCATTTCATTTATATATACCAGTTTCTTAAACAACATAAAATACTTGTTTCCTCCCCTAGGGAAACAATTTAAGACCCAACTAAACTATGAAATACAAAGCTATTTGTTTTTAATGTGACTGTATGTTCCTGAGCAAATGCCGACTGTTGTAGTTGTGTGTGCACAATGTAATTTAAGGCTAGAGTGCTATCTAGAAGATAAATTTTAAAGATAACTCATTATAAAACCATTTTCCCCTAATCTGCATAAATGAGAACTGATTTTAACAAAACTGTTTATATAATATTTAGAAGAATATCTAAAGCTAATGTCGGAGAAGGGGGAAGCAGGAATAAATTCAGTTGGATTGTTTTGACTTTTTGGTATATGAATTTATGGCAAACAGTGTAGTATGTGTCTTTTTCATTTCTTCTTTAAAGAAATACTTAGAAAATGTAATTTAATGTTAGAAATCCTATACTTGAAAGAAGCCTCAATTATCAGTGGTTCTGTGAAACAAAATTAAAAACAAACATGGAAAGTGTAAAAAAGATTTGTGTGTGAGTAGCTTGCGACTGATTGTGTCCTCATTAAATGTGAAAATTCTTTGATATTGTCACCTTACATTTTGTTAAATAACTATTGCTTTTGAAAAGCCTATAGTGTGTGGTTTAGGAGTTAGTTAACAGTGTCTACATTTTTTTAAGTTTTATATATAAAGTATTTATTATAAGAAATTGCAGTAGGGCCATTTTCAATTAGTGTTTTCAGGCCTTGAAATAAATCTTGACCAAGGGATGTTTCTTCTTTTTTTGTGTCAGTTTGAATCTTTTGCTTTGTCTATATAAATTCCTGATCTGTTGGTTGATGGTTACTGGTTACTGTAAGGTGTGTTAGAGGCCCTGAATAGTGAGTAACAGGCAGCAGCTACAGGGAGAACCTGGCCAGCAGCAAGTGGTTCTACAAACAGAGGCCTTGCCTTTAACGGCCCTTGTAGGTTAGGTCTGAGTACCGTTCCATAACCCCTGCTCCAAAACAGCGTTTTGTAACCCTCATGACTTGTGCCACCAACCCCCTCGCAGTGACTTGGGACTTTTGCCTGTCTCTACTACATGGAGAAACTCACAGTGGCTCTTTCAACACTTCATCACCAGTGCTCTCAGTTATGGAGGCTTAAAGCCTTGCAGTTAGGGCTGTAACACGGTTCTGATCAGGGAGATGTAAGCAGAAGTCTACTTGGAGTTTATGAGGACAGTTCTGCTTCCCTGGTGAAAGTGCTAGCCTTTTCCTGTTCTCCTCTTACCTGGAAAATGGATGGAGGCTGATAGAGGAGAACCAATCTGACCTTCTGGGACTGAGCTAGGAAATAAACCTACCATATAGAAAGAAATGCCATCATAAGCAAGAGTTAGCAGAAACAAATTACAGAATAAGCTCTGCGAAGGTGACAGATACGGGCATTATCAGATACAGAACTTGAAATCACTGTATAATATGTGTAAAGAAATAAGAGTGTCAAAAATGGGGAAATAAGGTTCTATAAAAAATCGGGCAGATTTAAGAATTGTCAAAATAGAATTGATGAAAGAATAATTCAAATTTAAAGCTCAGTGGACAGGATAAGTACAGGTTAGACACAGTTGGTGAGCTGTGAGATCTGACAGTCTGACTGCTCTCATACACCTATTGTCTATTCACTCCAAATTTGCTTCCCATGGTTTTTGTAATGTAGCTGTGACTTAACACTTCTTTGACAGTTGGCTTCCTTTTGGGTCAGGTCATACATGGACGTTGAGCCCTAGCTTGTGTCACAGGCAGCTCAGTTCTTGGACTTACACCTGTGCTTACTTTCCCTGTTCCTGAGTGTGTATTTGGGATAGACATACCTGACAACTGACAGAATCCCCACTTTGGTTCCCTGACTGAAACAAGGGCCAAGTAGAAGCCACAATAGTAAAGCAAGTCAGTGCTACATCTCTGGGGAAATTGCCGAGTGTCATCATTAAAAATACAGAAAGAAAACAAGCAAAAAAAAAAAATACAGAAAGATTCAGGGTAAAGCCTCCTAACATCTGTTCAGGCTGTACAGAAACTTAGTGGATCTTGGGAAATGACTGTATTATCAGCTGATCAGGTGATGACTTCAACTGCAGCTGTTGTCCAGGATATATAAAATGTCTCAACAGATTTCTAAGGATTGGTGTAAGGAACATATCACAACGTGATGGAGAAAAATCAGTATTTTTAAAATACAAAAATATCACAATGGAAAGCTATGTTGAAATGAATGATAATATGCAACGTGTAAAAATTTATAGGATATAACTAATGCTATCAAGAATTATAGCTTTAAATACATAGAAAAGAAAGATCAATAATCTAAGCTTTGATCTCAAGCTAGAAAAAGAATAGCAAAAGAAGCCAGACAAAAATGAGGACACACTGGGCTTCCCTGGTAGCACAGTGGTTAAGAATCCACCTGCCAATGCAGGAGACATGGGTTTGAGCCCTGGTCCGGGAAGATCCCACATGCCACAGAGCAGCTAAGCCCAGGCATCATAACTACTGAGCCTGTGAGCCACAACTACTGAAGCCTGTGCGCCGCAACAAGAGAAGCCACCACAATGAGAAACCCGTGCACCACAACAAGGAGTAGCCCTCGCTCACTGCAACCGGAGAAAAGCCCATGCACAGCAACGAAGACCCAACGCAGCCACAAGTTTTTAAAAAAGTGAGTACACTGATTCTATATAAATTGTAAGAACAGGCAGAACTATAGCAAAAATGGTCAGAGTGGTTCTAGAGGACAGGGGTGACAGGAGGATTATGAAGGCTGTTGGGTGCTTCCGTCTCTGTCCTGTTTCTAGATCTGGGTGATGGTTGCATAATGTGCTCGCTTGTGAAAATTCATCAAGCTTTATACTTACTTGTACACATTCAAATAAGGCAAATGATGTTCTGTATAGCTTGGCTGTGAATATCATTTACACAGTCAAGAATTACAGCACTGAATTTTTATGAAGCAAAATACATTTATTGGAAGGATGAGGAGGGAAGTGTGCAGGGGCAGTGATGGGAAGAGTTTGGGAAAGAAATGCTCATCTTCCGTTAGTGGGAAATGAGTAGGTAGATACCTAACCTGAAAACATAGGAAGCAGCAGTATAAGCATCTGCCTTAGGGACAGGGAGAAAACATATTAAATAACTGAAAGGGTTGAAATTGCTTGCTTCTAAGGAGTGGGAAATGGGATGTGATGGGAGCAAACATTAATATTTCTTTTTCTTACTATGTCTTGTTAAATAATTTGATTCCTTAAACTATGTGCAGGTATATCCTGATGAAAATAAAAATTAGCCTTTAGAAAGTTAATTATGTATTTGGAGGGTGTTAAAAAGTTGTGAAACTTAGGATAAACTTTTTTTTTTAATTTATTTATTTATGGCTGCGTTGGGTCTTCATTGCCGCGCACGGGCTTTCTCCAGTTGCGGTGAGCAGGGGCTACTCTTTGTGGTGGTGTGAGGGCTTCTCATTGCAGTGGCTTCTCATGTTATGTAGCATGGGCTCTAGACACGCAGGCTTCAGTAGTTGTGGCACACGGGCTTAGTTGCTCTGTGGCATGTGGGATCTTCCCGGAACAGGGCTTGAACCAATGTCCCCTGCATTGGCAGGCGGATTCTTTTTTTTTTTTTTTTTTTTTTTTTGCGGTACGTGGGCCTCTCACTGTTGTGGCCTCTCCCGTTGCGGAGCACAGGCTCCGGACGCGCAGGCTCAGCGGCCATGGCTCACGGGCGCAGCCGCTCCGCGGCATGTGGGATCTTCCCGGACCAGGACACGAACCCGTGTCCCCTGCATCGGCAGGCAGACTCTCAACCACTGCGCCACCAGGGAAGCCCGGCAGGCAGATTCTTAACCACTGTGTCACCAAGGAAGTCCCAGGATAAACATTTTTAAACAATGTATTATATTTTCAAATTACATGCTCAGTATGTGTTTCTTCAATTTACAAACACCTTTTTGAATAAAGTACCTCTAAATTCAGTGAGTTCAACTAGTAATCTGGAAAAAGTAATGCACACATTATAAAGCATGCTGTTCAATAGAACTTCCTGCTGTTGTGATAATGTTCCATTTCTTCACTCTCCACTAATTAAATAGCCACGTGTGCCTGGTGACTATTGTATTAGGCAATACAACTATAGAAGAGCCAAAAAAAAAAAAAACGGAAATACAGGGGAAATAATATATTTACTGTGCTTTTTTCAGATTAACAACTGGTCCAATTGCTTTAATTTTGAGGTACTTTATCTGAAAATGCATGGACCACATTTCATGAAAATAGAACTAACATATAGTTTAAATTGTTTCTCAGCTTCGTGGATACTATGTATATGATACTCTTTCCTTCTATTTAGTTTGCTCTTTTTCTAATTTCTCATTTATTTTCAGCCATTATTTGCTTTATAAGGATTTTAAGTCTAAAGCTCACCTCCCCACCCCACCCCCGCCCCCACTACAGGTTTACCTGCCAGCATGTGGAAGCCAGCCCCTCGGAAGGGGAGTGAGCTGTCTGGCATTTGGCATCTCTGCTCAGCTCTCTTGATCACAGTCCTGCACACAGTCACCTTCCCTTAGAGGTCTCAATGGATTACATTACTAAGTTAGGTTGAAGGGCATTTAACAGAAGGGAGATGGATATATTTGAATGGCATTCGTGAATATATGAATTCATATACCAACCGACAATAGTCTCTCTCTTTTTAAAAAGAAAAATATTTATTTATTTATTTTGGCTGCTTTGGGTTTTAGTTTAGGCATGTGGACTTCTTTTTTTTTTTTTTTTGCGGTACGCGGACCTCTCACTGTTGTGGCATTGGCCTCTTCCGTTGCGGAGCGCAGGCTCAGCGGCCGTGGCTCATGGGCCTAGCCGCTCCGCGGCATGTGGGATCTTCCCAGACCAGGGCACGAACCCGTGTCCCCTGCATCGGCAGGCAGACTCTCAACCGCTGCGCCACCAGGGAAGCCCTCGGCATGTGGACTTCTTAGTTGTGGCGTGCATGCAAGATCTAGCTCCCTGACCAGGTATCGACCCGGGCTCCCTGCATTGGCAGCAGGGAGTCTTACCCACTGGACCACAAGGGAAGTCCCCACAATAGTCTCTTTATAGCAGCCTCCCACAAACTCCAGTGTCTCATGTTTATAATCGCCTTAAGCTCTTTCACCTAGAGTGTAAACTTCTGGAAGTCTTGAACTGTATTTTAATTCCTCCAGCACCTATGTATAGAAAGTGCTCTGTATATAATTGTGCATTAATTAGAAATAAATATACCTTGGATATTGGGGCCTTAATACGGCAACAGAATTAGAGAAGGCTTCACTGGGGACCCAGCCTGTGGGCCAAATAATTGTTAAACCTGGCTCTGCCTTCCTTAGCTCCATTTTATTCTCCAAGGCAAAATCTATGCCATGGATGAAGCCTCGAGGGCTGAGTTTTGTTATCTATTAAGGGCTTGTTACAGTCATTATGATAGATATTAACTTATATTTTTCTCACAGAAAAATTGTGACTTCCTGAATTTTTTATTTCTAATCCTTCATGAACTGATACTTAAAAACATACAAACTGATGAGGATGGTTATAATTTTTGTGACTTTCTGTTTGAATAAAAAAAAAATCCCCCCAAATACAATAAAAATTACTAGAAAAATAGTCACACACTTGGATGTCTTGACAATGTCACAATGCTGTAAGGGATTCTAAATACTCTCAATTTCAGTAAGAGACAGTTAATAGACCACACTTCGGGCTTTCCCTGTTAGCCGGAGCAGGTTGACAAACTTTTGTAAAGGGCCAGACAGAAAATTCTTAAGGCTTTGCCACATCGAAAAAGCAACCATGGACAATATGTAAATGAATAGGCATGGCTATGTTTCAAATTTTTATTTAGTAAGGCAGGAGATTGGATTTGGCCCATAGACCCACAGTTTGCCAACTCCTGAGTGAAAAGAGCTCTTTTTTTTAATCTTTATTAGCACATAGAGAAATAGTCACCTTCTTTTTCTCAATTACTATGCAGGTTTTATGTAACTCATGTGCACACAATTTTGAAGCACAGGTGTTAACACTGAAGGAAGATAGTTATGGGTTTAAAGTGGTATTGGTATCTTCAAATCTAGAGTGCCCAGGTGAATTTTAAATGTTTACTCTTCTAGTTGTGAGGAGTAGGTGATCACAAGATGCCAACCCTGGATAGGAACTAAATTTTTTGTCCCCCCCAAATTGATATGTTGAAGTCCTAACACCCAATATATTAGCAGGTGGAGCCTTTGGGAGGTAATTAGGTCATGAGGGTGGAGCCCTCATTAATGGGATTAGTGGCCTTATAAAAGGACCCCCCCCCTCCCCCCCCAGCAAGCTCTCTCACTTTCTTTCCACTACTTGAGGGTATAATGAGAAGTTGGCAGTCTTGCAACCTGGAAGAGGGCCCTCAACAGAACTGGACCATGCTGACTCTGTGATCTCAGACTTCCAGCCTCCAGAACTGTGAGAAATAAATTTTTGTTGTTTCTAAGTCATGCAATCTATTGCATTTTTTTTATAGCAGCCTGAACAGACTAAGACAGGAACCCTGATGTGAAATAAAGTAGGTGATCTCTTCCTTCCCTCTCCTCTTCTCCCTTTCCCTCTCTTTCATGCTCCCCCCACCCCCGTCTTCCCCCCCTTCTCCTCTTTTCTCTCTCTCTAATGGCAACAGGTGTGAGCAGTTGAACTGGGAGTGAAGAAGATACAAAGGCATCATCTATAAAATGTAATATTTCTCTTTGGAGCTAGATATGAAATGCCTCCAGAGTATTGGTCTTAATAGAATTTCTTAAGGTCAATGCTGTAAACCAACACTAGTTCCCTGGGTTACCCTGGACAATGGGATGAGCAGAGCTGCTGAGGGGTTATGTAGGAAAGGAGTGGTTGCCAGTGCCTGTATAGTTGAGAGTCTTGAGTGCTCATTACTGCTGTGTATAGTGGAGCCTCATCTTAGGAAGGGGTTAGGTTGTAAAGTCAGCAAGCATGGCCAGAAGGCATATAGAGAAGTCAAAAAGACCCATGAAACTTTTTTTTTTGGGCTGTGTGCCACGTGGGATCTTAGTTCCCCTACCAGGGATCCAACCCATGACCCCTGCAGTGGAAGCACAAGGTCTTAACCACTGGACTGCCAGGGAAATCCCAGAAAACTTCTTATCTTTAAATTGCTAAAACCTGGGTCTTTTGTAACTCAAACCTAAGATTTAATTCTTCTGTGTCTCTTTGCATTTTGGCCATGGCCTCCTTATTCTGGGATAGTAGGGGTCTTGGTTGAGTTTGAACAAGCAAGGATAACTGAGCAAATAAAAGAATCTTACTTTTCTCTCTCATGCTCTTGTCCAACGAGCCTATATAGCTGAATTTTCTTAAGTTGAACACAACTGCACTGTATCATCTTTTGTATTTCCCACAGCAGACCTAAGCCTCATAGTTACCATTTCAGCTGGGAGTCTGTTTGCAAGTAACAAATGGATTCTGGCTGATTTAGGCTAGAAAGGAATTTACTGGAAGAATGATGGGTTGCTCAGGGGATAGATGGGAAAGCTGGAAACTGGGTGAGAAAAGGGGAACTCTGGGCAAAGGGGACCTCGAACCAGAGCCAGAATGACTGTACAGAGCTAGTTCATCAAGGGCAGTGCCACTGCTGCTGAGTAGGGAGGCCCCAAATTCCCATCAAACGCCAGCAGAACCATGTCCTCCACACTGCTGGCTGGCCCTGTTGCCCTGGAAACGAATCTTTATATGATTAGCATCTGATTGGCCAAGCTTCGGTCACAGGCCCACGTGTTAGCTGCAAGAGGGGCTGGAATACTGAGTACCTGGCTATTTCAGCTTCTTTGAGAGAAGCTTTTCTATCAAAGTTCATGCAGTGGGAAATAAATTCCCTAAACATAAGGAAGGGGTTCCGAAACTGGGCATTTAAAAAAAGAAGACAAATATCCACTACCATTACCTAATTCTGAAGGAAATTATGATCTTCTGAGTATATGCCATCCATCCACTCCTTCAGCCACTCCAAAAAGCATTCCTTATGTTAAGTTAGAATGTTCCAGAGAGACTGATAGAACCTTTGGTTTTCTTTTACTGAAGGAAGAAAAAGTGATCCGTAGTATCTTCCTCTTTATCTTGATCTGCTGGAAGCTCAGGGCTAATGTTCAATCACAGTAGCTATAATCACCTAGAACCCCAATTTTCAAAATGTTCTCCAAACTGCTGTAGAGCCTCATAGAAGTACCATGGGCAATGGGCAGGCAAGGGGACCTCTGCCCCTTCCCACCCTCCTTACTTTAAGGCAGCACTCTTAACTGTCTGCTGAAGACTACGTTTGATTAAAGGCCTCCATTGCTAAGAAATACTTAAACTTCGGCTTGGATTGGTTAACCTACTTACGTCCTCCTCCCTCAGGGTTCACGTCCTCTATTTCCATGTCAACAATTTCATTTGTATACATAAAAGACGCACTGCAAGCACTTTTCTGGAAGCAGATGGATATAAATCCTAGAAGAGTCACTCTCTCTGGGGCTTCGAGAGGATTCTGGGTTATGGGTTCTGCTTGGCTCCATGTAAACAAATACCTGCTTCTAACTATTTATGAGTCACTCATAGGAATTCCAGGTTAATCTCAGGGTCCTTTTAGGCCTCTCTGAGCCTTCAAAATATTTTCTACTGTTGCCCAGGGAGTTGTTTTGCTTACAGATTTGCTTGTATTTCAAATGAATTAAAGGCTCCCCATCCATGACTGTATTTCTGTCAAATGAAGTGTTTGTTTTGTTTGCAAATCTATCTCCTGGACCTGACAAACAGTATTTCTACCATATTTCAAAAGCAGGATTTTCCCTGGCTCTTCGCCTGACCAGCTAGACCTGTTCTCTGCTGTTTCCTACTGATTTAGTTTGGGTACTTTTCTGAAGATTTAGAGGACGGAAGGAAGTGTTATCTTGGATTCTCTGCCCCTTTTGAAAGTTTATTTTCTTCATTCCTTTTTAGACAGTCTTGCAAAGGAATAGCTAATATGAAATATCACCAAAACAGCTTAACTACACGAAGGAGATCATGTTCTTTGTAAGAATACAGTATTAAAAGTCAAGTACAGATAACTAGGTACACATTGAACACATTCAAAAGAAGAGTATGTCCCCATGTTTCACTATAGAGATTCAAGATGGGAGTGATGACGTTCTCTCCATTTCATCTATTGAATACTTCCCAGTGGTAAATTTTAGTGGTCGTACCAGTAGGAGATTCAATTTGCCTTTATTCACATCACTTCATTGCTCCTCACAAGAAGTCTGAGACAGCCTGCTAGATGTTATTGTAACTACACTTCAGATGAAGAAACCGAAAGTCAAAGGTAAACTCAGCTGACTTGAACTGTGTTGGCAGAAAATTTCAGAGCTGAGTGTGGAATCCAGGTCTTCACCCATTACAGGAGGGAAGCAATCTTAGTAGACTCAGGCTTAGCCTCCTAGCCCTGGAGGAGTTGTGTATATGGGACCCTGGGAGCTATGGATGGTGGCGTAGTGAGTGAGGACAATCCCCAGGGCCACCAATTAGCAGCTTTTGCAGGACATGGCAGTTTACCCTTTGCTTGACTCTTGCCTCTACTAGCTGGAGTGGTTTTTTTTGTTTTTTTTGCGGTACGCGGGCCTCTCACTGTTGTGGCCTCTCCCGCCACAGAGCACAGGCTCCGGACGTGCAGGCTCAGCGGCCATGGCTCACGGGCCCAGCGGCTCCGCGGCATGTAGATTTTCCCAGACTGGGGCACGAACCCGTGTCCCCTGCATCGGCAGGTGGACTCTCAACCACTGCGCCACCAGGGAAGCCCTAACCCAGAGTTTTTTAAGCTATGCATTATGAAATCAAATTAATGGATGATAGTAAGCTTCAAAAAAAAAAACTAAATTAGAATATGATGGAAAAAATGTAATGAAACTTTTCCTTTAGTTTTATAGAGGTGTTGGTATAAACTTTTTAATTTTAATTGTGGATCACAGTCAAAACAAGTTCGAAAGCCCCTGTTTTAATTTGCTCTTCTTCTGCTTGGTTCTGGAAGGATTAGGCAGCTGTAGTCTGGGAGATTAGAAACAAGGTCTGTGGAGTCAGTTTCTATGCAGATTTGGGCAAGTTATTTTATACTTTTCTGTGGCTTAGAGTCTTACCCGTAAAACAAGGATCATAATAGTTATCGGGTCGTTAAAAGGATTAAATAAGTTGATCCATGCGAAGTGGTTCTCATAGTATTTGAGAAACTGTATGTATTGATACTTGATAAATGCTAATTATTGCTGTAAAGTGGTTATTTCATGCCCTGGCCAAAGATAACATTGTAACTGTAAGGACACAGCAAACTTTCCCAGATGCAGAGAGTCTAGTGTTGTTCAGCTGAAGACAACCGTTTCTATAGGCAAAGAGGCGTTCCACAGATATTTATGGAGCAATTACTGTGTTTTAGCCCTCTGTAGTGCGTTAAGGATACAAAGTAGAATAAGATAACATTTGAGGAACAAACAGTCTCCCAAAGAACTTCCAATTTATTTGACTTGACCTCCATCAGCCCCATGAGGTACCTGGTATATTTTCTGTCCATAGTAAATATGTGTTGAACACATTTCTATGTCAGGAATCATGAACTGTCTACCTCACCCAGATGCAGTAAATAAGAGAGCATCACGTCCCTTCATTTTTTTCCAGTACCTTCAAGATGTGGAGGAGAGAACAGCAGCACAGGAGACCTTTCTGCAGATGCCGCAAATCTACACTTGAGGAAAGATGAATTTGTTCTTGTAGATATCCTCTTGTCTGTTTTATTGTGTTTGTTGGAAACAAGTTTTCAGGAAAGGAATAAGAAAGGAAACAGATGGCGCCAAATGACAGAGAAGAACTTTGCAGATTTCATCTCTCTTTTGCTGCTCAGAGCAGCTGACAAGCCAGCAGGAAAATAAGAGCAGGGAGGTGGTGTAGCCTCCTGAATCATCCATGTGGTCCCCTCCCTCCATTCCAAAACTCCCAGTCCTTCAGCCATGTAAACAGAGCTCTGATGTCACAACCCAAGGAAGGTCAGGCTGGGTGAATATGTCCAGCCCTTCCTCCCGCCCCTTTTGCCCTTTAGAGCAGGGCAAAGGCAGCCGTGCAGGTTACACATAAAATTAACAAATTGACAGGGTGGTTTGTTTTCCTTTCTAGCCCAGAGGCGGTGGAAACTAGAGAAGGGAAAAAAAGAGAGGCTGATTTGGGAGAACATAAAGCCCTCCCCACCTGTTGCCTTGGAGGGCGTATACAGCTGCACATAGGATGGGGACCCAATCAGAATGTGTGTGTGTCTTTTCTAAAAAGGTTAAGAACTACCCTTAAAAATGGCAACAGTAAAGTTTATGCTTTAATTGTTGTGCAATTTACAAGTTTACAACATACAAAGCACAGCCCCTGACATCATCTCCAGTGACTTGGCCAGTGTCTCAGAGAGCTTAGATGGAAACGAAGATATCCTGACTTGAAGACCAGTTGTCTTTCAGTTAATCTTTTTATTCTTTTCTTTTCTTCCTTTTTTTTTTTTTTTTTTTTTTGGTTATGCCACCCGTGGCTTGTGGGATCTTAATTCCCCGACCAGGGATCAAAGTCGCACCCCCTGCATTAGAAGCCTGGAGTCTTAACCACTGGACTACCAGGGAAGTACCTAAGCTTTTTATTCTGAAAAGAAATTCTTCCTCTTCCATATCTTGACATCTTCTTCAGTGTTTTCCTTATATCCACATATTTTGTAGATCTTAAAGAGCTTCTTATCCCTTTTCCCCAAAGCTACCTACCACCTTTTGTATCTAAATTCTTTGACTCATTTGCGGGTGGAGGTAGATGCAGTCGTGGATGCATTTTGCAAGCCTCACGTTGTTCTGAATATACTGAAGTCATGTTTAGCTTCATGGCTGTGCTCTCTGGGCAGTCGCACAGGACCTGATTCTTAGAAGGGCCCCAGGCTAAGTTTCAATGCTCTGCTGCCACCATCTTGAAATTCTTTTGTAATTTTTATGCTGGACTCTACAAATTATGTAGCTGCCTCTGACTGACCCAATTCGTTTTCTGAGAAACCACACCCAGATGGTTGGCCTGAGAATGTTGTTTGCTTTCTCCCAGTTTCCACAGTATAAGTGGCATGCCTTCTTAGGACGGACTACAGGTGAATGGGGAAATAACATTGGTGTAACACCTTAGGTTTACCACAGACTTTTCACATGCATTATCTCCTTTAATCTTCACAAGCAACTGTTAGGAGGCAAGTCTATTTAAGGCCAACAGGAATCCACCTACAAGGGATGAAATTGATTTGACAGGCAAACAGCAAACAGCTCCTTAAAAGTGAAAATCAACAGAAAAACAGGACAGAGAAATTATCCAGATGTTATACAGCTGTGCTGCAAAGGAAGTTACAAAGGCAGTAAAGGACTCAGCATGGAGTTTGGCCAAAGGGATCATGGGGAATAAAAATTCCAATCCCAGGCCAAGAGAGAGGGAGAGAGAAGAGACATTGTTCTTGGGTAATCCTGGAGCAAGAGTCACGAAGATCCCTCACGATCCCTTTATAGCCCAGGGATACGTATCACAAAGTCCGGCTCAAAACTCCTTTGTCGAGGATTCTATCTTTGCCCAGTCACTTCTTGATTAGCAATTTGATTAGGTTTCTGTGTTCCTTTGTTCCAGGAACAGATCAATACTGAAAATACTGCTCAAGCCACCTTTATAAGGCTGCCGGCCTGAGACTGTCTGGAACCCAGACCAAGTACCATCTTTTGGCAGTCTTGCAGCACCCAGACTGTGGTTTTTACTTGCTTCCACCTAGTTGTCTGACTTGCTGATTTCCTGCCTCTGCCTGTCCTGTTTCACAGCTCACTTTCCAATCTGACGTCTGAAATCCAGGCTGCTGCTGGTTGGATGCGTGCAGAAGCACGACACCTACATCATAGTCCTCAGCTCAGCCATTTAAGGCCAAAGGAGGCAAAGGGGGCCTCCCTGAGTTTTCACATCGACAGTTCAGATGGGCCCGCTTTCCTGACTCTCTTCTCAGGCCATGTTCCAATCCTGTATCCTAAGGGTTTTTGTATATGGCTTCAAAGTGAAAGGACCTAGAGAAGGACTGGGTTGCTGTCATCCTTCCTTTTCCGATGTTCTCATCACACTGCTAAGATCCCCCGTAGCTTCGGAGCCAAAGCCTTAACATTTGAGTTTTTCAAGACTTGGGAAGAGAGGGGGGCTTTATTTTAGAAGCACAGATTCTTTTGGACAGTCAAGGTATAAATAGGATTTCTATTAAGAAACTTCTGCTTGCGGGGGGGACTGTAGTTGCTTTTTAGAGAGTGGAAAGCTGTTGGGAGAGAAACAGTTTTCCTTAGAGGTCAAGCACTTGGTCAGTTATGGAATATATAGCCCTTTAACCAAAACATATCACTTCAGTGAAGAATGAGTTTTATTTTCTCCTGGTTTTGGAGGAAATCACTGTTCAGGTTTCTGAAAAAACAATCTTCTGTTTTTCTCTATCTGTTGAGAAATCAAGTAAGAAAAGCCAGTTTAATGATCTAGTTACTTAAAGCTACTCGTTCAAACGTATTTGCTTTGATGAGAAGAAGCCTTGTTAACAAGTGCTGAGTGGGTGTGTCTTTGCTTCCAGATTAAGTGTAAAGGGTGAGAAGTCTACTTTTCTCTCCATCACAGTCTTACTTCACAGATCCTTTCAAGATGCAGGTTCATGGGCGGGAAGACTATTAAGAAGCTTTCCCTGCTGCTGAAACAATATGGGAGGAAGTGGTGGGAGGGGTTGGGGGTATGGGTAGTTACCGCCTTTAGAGCCCCTTCTTTATACCCAGCGCATTGCGTAAGTGACCTCTTTTGTTCTCATAGCAACCTTGGGAGGTCTGGAGTTCAAGTTTCCTACACACTGTAGAGAATCAGAGAAGTTTAGTAAACTTGCCGAAGATTCCACACAAGAAAGGGTCAGGACTGAAATTTCATCTCAGGAATCTTTAACCCTTAAATTCATGATATTTCTGTCATGCCAAACCATCTTTATAAAACTGAATACAGGAATGGTGAATCTAATCAGGGCATCACCCAGCAAGATTTTTTTTTTAAAAGAGCTTTATACTTAGGGATAGTTTGTGAATGGACAGAATGAGATGTAACTATTGAAACTGAAGTGAGGCCATAGTTTGTCAACCTGGCACTTGAGCCAATGTCTTTTGACGTTTGTGGAGCTTTCCCATTTCTTAGGTTCATTGGTGACTTGAGAAACAAGAACACAGGAAGGGGGAAACGATGCAGGGAGAGAAGGTAGGGTCCACCCAAGACATCGGCTGCTTGCTATACGTTTTCTTTCCCTCTACTAACTTCAGGGGGCCCAGGTTGGCTGGAGGACTAATATTCTTTATTACTTACAGCTGAAATTGACCTGTGATTTCAAGTTTATGTGAAAAGTGCTTGTCGTTTTACAGGCCATAGGAAAGTCGAGATACTTACTGTCCACTGTTACTGAGCTCTGCAGATCCTTTTATTCTCCTAAATATCTCCCGCAACATTTCTCCCCCAAAAGGTATGTGGATGCATCGATTTGTTTTGTCTAACGGTCTCTGTGTTCCAATGGTTTTATTGGTTTTTTTTCCTCCCAAATTATTGCACTGCTTGCATTCTCCCTCATTTTGTAGTTATTTGTACACATATTTGTTTTTCCACCTCGGTATTAAGCTCTTCGGGGGCAGATAATGTTGTTTATCTTTTCTTTTTACAGTTCGGCTTGCATAATCCACATAGATTTTTAATTTCAGAAGTACACGTGAAATGGTAGTATACAAAAACTTTTATATCTTATTATACGTAACTATTGTAGCGTATTTTGTACAGTCTTTGTAAACTTACTTTTAGAGTGTTGTAGTTTTAAATTATAAACAGCAATGATTTTTTTTTAATGCTTTGGTTCTGTTTATAAGATTTCCTAGCAAGGAACTGGTGAATTCAGCTAGAACACACATTGAAACAACTCGACCTATTTTGCTAAACTGATTTCCAAAAGAGTTTTATTGGTTATAGTATCCTAAAATAACCCCTCAAGATTTCTCACTCTAATCCCCAGGACCTTGAATAGGATGAGATATCACGCCTGTGATTGTTACACTATAGCCAAAGGGAGATTCTCCAGGTGGGCCTAATGGAATCACACCAATCACAGGAGCCTTTTATATGCAAAGTTTTCTCCAGCTGGTAGCAGCAGGGACCATCAGAAAGATTCAGAGCGTGAGAAGGATTCAATGCACGGATGTTGACTTTGAAGGAGGGCGCTGGGGGAGGGCATGCACACTACCAGAGAGTGGCCTCTAGGAGCTGAGCGGCCCCAGACTTAACACCCAGAAAAGAAAGCGGGAACCTCAGTGCTACAGCCACGCGAAACTGGATTCTGTCAGCAACCTGAATACCTGGGAAAACGATTCTTTTCCAGAACCTCCAGGTAAGAGCCAGCCTGGTTGACACCTTGATTTTGACCGTGTTAGACCCTAAGCAGAGAACCCAGTCAAGCCTACCTGGACCTCTGACTTATAAAATTATGAGGTAATAAATGGATGCTATTTAAGATGCTAAATTGGTAGCAGTTTGTTACGCAGTAATAAAAAATGATTACGTTCGCTTACCCTATACCAAGTAATACATGAAATTGTCCATGTCACTACAGATGTCAGTAGATACAACTCCAGAATTGTGTGCTATAATTAAAAGAGTCTTAGTGTTTTTAATGTCTTAGTGTGCTAAGACATTATTACTATTATTTAATTTATTTATTTTTGGCTGCACTGGGACTTTGTTGTTGCGTCCGGGCTTTCTCTAGTTGTGGCGAGTGGGGGCTACTCTTCATTGCGGTGCGCGGGCTTCTCATTGCGGTGGCTTCTCTTGTTGCGGAGCACGGGCTCCAGGCACGCGGGCTTCAGTAGTTGGGGTTCGCGGGCTCTAGAGTGCAGGCTCAGTAGTTGTGGCGCGTGGGCTTAGTTGCTCCACGGCATGTGGGATCTTCCCGGACCAGGGCTCGAACCTGTGTCCCCTGCATTGGCAGGTGGATTTTAACCACTGTGCCACCAGGGAAACCCGCTAAGACATTATTGATTAAATTTGTTTTTCTTTGATTGCTGGTGGAAATGAGCATAATAACAATAGTTTTATTATTATTATTATTATTTCGTTGTCTTCTGAGAGCATTGGAGTGGGGGAACTTGTGGAAAATAAAAGACAGGAAATTCTGTATATTTGTTATTGAGAGAAAGAAAACAATCACAGAGGAAAAGCTTCTACCTAAAAAAGAGTGGAAGGGTGGTATGTTGAAGTTGGCTTGTCCCAGCTTATGAAACCCAGCTGTTAATTTGTCAGGAATCTTGTGAAGCAGTTGTTAGACACAGCTGTTATTTAAAAATTAGGTTATAAGACTTTCTACTAAAGAAGTTATATTAAAAACACAGGTAACAAGCAAAACTGATTTTGCGTTTTACATTTTAATATTAGCTGTGTTCTTGAGGTTATTGATGTCTAATGTATCTGTGTGATAGAAATACTAGGTAATGGTTCCCTTTACATTTCTTCCAACTGCACGTTAATTGACATCACATTTGAAGCTTGAAATTGGCCACAGTGGGAGCATTTACACCTGGAAACTGGCAAATGTCTTTTCTGAGCCAATGAGATACCACGTAAGTGTTTTCTGAGATGTGGGTCAGAGGTAGGGCCTTTTTCCTACTGGGTGTGGACCCATGAGAATTCTAAGTCTGGCACCGCATGCCATCATCCTGTCAGTGTGAGGGAGATCTCCAGGGAGGATGGAGCCATTATAGCAAAAGACAGGCAAGAGATGGAGAGAAACCCATACGTGATGCCATGGTTTGAGCCCCATTTCCAGCAATACCTGATTTCATCCCCTAGCCCTAGACTTTTTGATTAGGTGAGCTGATAAATTCCTTTTGTATTTAAGCCAGTTTGGGTTGACTTTTCTATCATTTATAACTAAAAGCAGCCTAAAGGATACAGCAGAATTGATAGTTGACCCCTAAATAACACTGAGGGTTAATCTGGATACAGTTTATAGTTGGCCCTCCGGATCTGTGGTTCCTCCGCATCCGGGGGTTCAACCAATCAGGTAGTAGTGTAGTATTTACTATTGAAAAATACCTGTTTGTAAGTGGACCTGTGCAATTCAAATGCATATTGTTCAAGGGTCAGCTTATCAGGTCCAGAATCACACTCGTAGCCACCAAAGTGCCTTCACTGAAAACAATAACTTAGAGGGACGGTAATCCTCCTGACCTCAGTCTGGCTCTGCTGTTGTATTAGTTATAATTCTCTGTTTTACAAACATATTTTTTTCATTTAATAGTTTAATAAGGCTTATATCACTTCCCTTGAAGCCTAGGATCAGTTCTTATCAATGAACACTTTCTTAGAGTGAGAGGCCTTTCCGTCAGGCTATCTAACAGCTATCCTGTCCTACCCTCCTCTTTCTGGATGAGGGAAACCTTTTATTCTGGGTGGCAAAGCCCCAGAAGATTAGTCATGATTGTGCGAAACCCTTCATGATAATCTCATATCCTTTTACCAAATACTTGTTTTCAAGCCTGCCTTACAGCTAAATGTGACCACGGGACCTAGTTCTGACTTCTACTCTTAGCTCAGAAGACACCCACATGCAATGATTTTCGTTCCTGTAAATAAATGAATGGCCTTTGTACCATGTAGTGTGTTGATCACTAGGGCCACAGAAGTGAATAAACAGACTTCATTCCTCATATCTTTTTTCACTTTATGACTTTTTTTTTTTTTGCCTATGTTTGAGAGCAGTGCAAGGTAGACATAGGTGGTTTTAAAAGTGAAACCCTAAAGACATCTTCAAATTCTGATCTCATTTATTCATTATCAGATATTGTTGATGTGTGGTGATCAGTTACATCTAAAGTCTGTGCCAAGCATGCACTGATAGAATTCATATATTTCTTTTTGAAACACAATCTATTTACAGTTCTTACATTTCAGTGTAAAATGCAGGCTACTCTGAGGGCATCTGAACTTAATTCTTCAGTTGGGTAGTACACTGAGCAGTTTCTTTTTTCATGAGCTCTGAAGTAGGCCTCCTGAACTCTGAACAGATCTTGAAAGCTCTATTCCAATGTTAAATGTATGTATGAAGCACCTAAAGTCTGTGTCTTCAGTTTTTCTAAACAGCAGTCTTCTATCCCATCTTGATGCTACTTCTGATTCCACATTTGGAAATTCTTAACTTCTTAAAATTTTTTTCTTTTATATGGTAGAATCTCATGCATACTTTTTATCTTTTTAAACTTTACTTTCTCATGAATACTTTTTAATAGGTTGGCTTATCTACAGTTAATGTGCACAGTTACCTAAAATTCTTTCTTTCCTCATTGCCCCTCAACACTGTGCCTCTAGGTGAGATTATGCACCCGAACTGCAGGATCCCATAGGTGCTTCCGTGGCATCACCTTCTGTTGATTCATTATAGCAAATTCCATACCGCTAAAACGAATCCTCAAATGAGATCCAGGGATTACTGACAAAGACCAGGTTCTTTTTTATAGCTTAGAAGCAGGGTGGTAGAGCAGAAGGAAGATGGACTGAAGTCCTAGATTCACATCCCAGTTGGACCACTCACACCCTGACTGATGGCACTTTGAGTGTCCTCCCGAGCCTCCGTTTCCTCATTTGTAAAGAGGGATGACAGTCCTATTCTACTGCATTTGTGTAGTAAGGATTAAATGACGTCATATGAGAAAAGGGCCTAAGACTGTGGCTGGCAAGTAGAAGGCATCAAAAATGGTAGTTGTGTTGTCATTATTTTTTTTCTCCCCAACTAGACTGCAAGTTCCTTAAGGCCCAAGATCTGATTGATTCCACTCACTGTTGTTTCCAAAACAGTGCCTGGAATGTGGAAAATTCTTAATACACACTTAGTGAGTTAATATTATTACAATTATCAAGTTAACAACTTGTTAACTCCAGCAGCTTCCTTGAGGGATACCTTCTACATCCTCTTTTCTTTTTAAAATCAAGTCCAAGCATGAGTCCTTTTCCCATGAAGCCACCCCTAACATGCTCTAATTTGTGGTTATCTCATACTTCTCATATTTAACTGACACCATCACCTGCACCCCACCCCCTTATCATTTATATTCAAGACCAAATAGGAATGGACTGCATAATACAACGTATGGTCTGTATCATTGTCTAATTACTTCATATTGGTGAATCTTGTCTTCTTAACATTCAATTCCATCAATATTTCTTGATTATTTACCTAGTGCTGGGCACTGTGGTAGGTTCTGGAAAGGAAATGGTAGCTGCCTCAAGAAGTACCCAGTCTCTTAGTGGAAATAGATGTATAATCAAACAGTGACAACAGTGTGATGTGAAAAGCTATACACGCATAGTATCTAGGTAGCAGAGAGGTGAGAAAGTGATTAACCTTCTTCAAGGTCAGGGAAGACCTCCCAGGAGAGGTTATGAGGGAACATGATTTTAAAGAATGGTAAGCAATTTTCCAGGTTAAGTTGGGGGTAGGGGAAAATATTCCAAGGCGAGTGAACAATGTGTGCCAAAGGACATGAGATAACAAGGTATTATCCTGGAGAACTTAGAAGCAATTCAGTACTGTTGAGTATAAGTAGAGAAGCTGGGAAATGAGGAGGGGTCAGGAATTGGTGCATAGTAAGATTGGAGACAAAGGCAGTGGCCATATCTTGCAAAATTTTGAATGTTGTAATCAATGTAGGTGATGGGGAGCCCTGAATGTGATGATCCGATAGACCTTAGAAATGACCTATGATAGCAGGGTAGATAAATTGGGAGAAAGAGACGGAAGCTTAGCAATGAGTCAGGAGGAAGTAGTAAAGGTCCAGATGAGAGAGACTAATAGCCCCGTTGAGCCAGTGATGATGGGGCTGATAAACGATTGGATTGATTTTTAAGAAGAAAGTTTGTAATTGATATGACTAGCTTAGTCATTGGAGGTAGAAAGATAAAAAGGAGGGGAAAGAAAGCATTCTTTTATTGCTTTGTATTCTTGATAAAGCATAATACTAATCACATAAAAAGTGCTCAGAAGTAGTTCATCAATAAGCAAGTCCCTATGGCATTATCTGGTCTTGATTTAATTTTATTTTCAATTTTTTTTTTTGATGTGGACTATTTTTAAAGTCTTTATTGAATTTGTTACAATATTGCTTCTGCTTTATGTTTTGGTTTTTTGGCCCCGAGGCATATGGGATCTTAGTTCCCCGACCAGGGATTGAACCTGCACCCCCTACATTGGAAGGCGAAGTCTTAACCACTGGACCGCCAGGGAAGTCCCAGTTCTCAATTTTAAAATTACTTTCTATGAACTAGAGCCTTCCAAGCTCCTGCCCAGCCTCTTGGTATATTTCCAGTCTGCAAGGATTCTCAATATTTCCAAGTTGTTCACAAACAGAAAACCAAAAACTGACTTTGTTTTCCAACCACATATTTATCTATTTAGGCAGTTGTTAGCAGAATATTCAGAAGTCTGCGAATAAAGTGGCCTAACTAAGAACAAAGAAGGAAAGATGTCAAACTACCCACATACAGCATGAACCTTCTTTTCAGGATTACATAGAGTAACAACACAATTTTTCTTAGTATTCAAGGTCATCTTGACCTCATTTAATCTTTAACTGTGTATCATAAACACAGATTTTTCTTGGAAAACGATTTCCAGGCTACACAAAGAAATGTCAAACTCAGTCTATCAGAGCTTTAGAATTATCAGGGAAGATGAACAACACAGTATAAACAAAATTACTTATTTCCATAGGCTACACTCCAATTACACAACAAAAGATGAGGAATTCTTCCATTGATAAGATGGGTATCTTACATGTATTTTTATTTGTTTCTAAGAATTGAAAATGGAACCATAAAGGCTTCAAATAGATTTTGAAGAGGTGATTTTAAATGATCAGAATTTTTGGAAGCATATCATATGTATGTGTGATACACATGGTCTCTTAAGAATTTCTTTTAAGACAAGGTCAGCAAATTACAGTCTCTTGGCCAAATCTGACCCATCACCTGTTTCTGTACTGCCTTGAGCCAAGAATGGTTTTTACATTTTTAAGTGATTGAAGGAAAAAAATCAAAAGAAGAATAATATTTTATGATATGTGAAAATTATCTTAAATCCAAATGTCAGTGTCCATAAATAAAGTTTTCTTGGAGCACAGCCCACCCATTTGTTGTGGATTGGCTGCATTCAGGCCACAATGGCAGAGTTGATAGTTGTGCAAAGCCTAAAAGTATTTACTATCTGGCTCTTTCGAGAGAAAATTCGCCAACTTTGTTTTAAGAGCTTTCCCCTAAAGAAACACTAAGGACTTCAGTAAACTGAAGACTGCTTTACAAAGATTTCCTGTGTCAGTGATATGTGCTTTTTTTTTTTTTTTAGTGATATGTTTTTTAAAAAAAGAAAAGAAAATGCACACATTCAGGAAAGATAATAGAGTTGCCATATCATAAAATAATAGACATGTCTTTATTAGATTTAGGATGCTTCTCTTTGCACTTTGTGTCAGTGGAGAAGAGTTATTAGGAACACACACTCTAGAGTCATCCTTTTTTCTTGAATCCTGATTAGCTTTCTGTGAACTTGGGCTAGTTATTTAACATTCTGTAAGCCTTGGGTTTCCTATAAAAAAATAAAAAAGAGTAATAATGGTACCATCCTCATGAAGTTACAGTGGTATGAAGTGGGGTGAGTTTTTTAAAGGAATTATTTAGCTCGGTACCTGGTACATAGTGTGCAATACATTTGTGTGTGTATGTGTGTGTGATTATCATCATTATCTGAAAATGTCACTTTCTGGTGGTCCACTCCCAGAACTGCCTATCACTTCTGTTTTTACAAGGAAATCCACAAAACCCTGCTTATATAATTTCCCTTAGCAAGAGCCCTTCTTTGTATTGCCTGCAGAAAAACTGTCCAGGGTGCACCAATCCAAGAGTGTACTTGACAGGAGGGTGGGAAAGGGGATGCCTAGGATGTCTAGAAACAAAGATCACAGACATTGTGTTGGAAGGCTGGTCAGCGGCCGGATTAAGCTGGTGAGCAGGATGTTGGGAATTTCATCCTAACTTTTTCTAGGGAGAGTCCACAGTTCTGTGATGGGCTGTTGATAAAAGCTCTTTAATTTAGTAGCTAAAGTCTTTTTTTAAGAGTGTCTGAAGTTTTTGTCATTTTTTCTCTTTTTACGTTAGGTTAACATTGACATTTTTCTTTTATTACTTGATGTTTTAGCTGATGTTTCCAACCAGAAGTGCTCTTAGAAAAATCATGAGGGTGTAAGGCTGACATTCTTGGAAACTTAGTGATTTCTTTCCTCCTGGGATGCTCCTGCCTATCTCCTGGCTGAGCTTGCTCTAGACTCATCATGACTATGGGTGACTGCAAAGGCCTGATTCCTTGCCTATGATGCTACTTCCCGTGTCTTTCCTCATGTCTATAAATAGGTCATGACCAGCCTCAAGAGAAGTGGCCTCTTCTGCTTAGGGGTGATCTGGAATAATTGGTATAAATGACATGAGGAGGAGAACCTTCCTTAGTTGCCCCTTATAGAACAAATCTCCACCCAAAGAGAACTAAAAGGGGAGAAAAATCCCCTAAGACAAACAATTCCTTTGTCTCCCCATCCCCCAAAATCATTTACAGAAATATCAGAAATCAAGAAGGCAGCAGATATCTCCACAATCCAGCTGAGAAACAGAATTTCTATAGGTTCATTTCCATTTTTTTTTTAAATCACATAAAACAGTTTGCACAGATCTCACTTTTTTTACCTCCTGTGTTTTGTGTCTTGACATATTGTTTTGAGGAAAATCATTCTGTATTTTATCCTTGTTTCTCAATTATGGTTGAACTATCATGGTTAATTGAGTTTAGCCATCCAAAAGAAGAACAAAATATTTCAGCATTCTTACATACTCTAGTTGGACTCGCGGTTAAGAAGACAAACACAAACACCCTCATGTCACCCTGGTGTGTCGGGATAAAATCCAACACTGTAATGCTCACACGCTTGCCGGTGAGTAGAATGGGCTGGGGGAGGAGGTGATCTCTGTTTGCTGGTAGGAGTAGCTCTCATCATCGTATTCCAGTTCATCTTCATCATCGTCATCCAGCAGCCCGTACTTAAATTTCCGGTAGACAGTGCCATCTTGGCCCATGTAGACAATGTCATCCTCATCGTCCTCATCATACTCCCGGTCCCTGTACTCAATCACCTGATCCTCTTCAAAGCTGGTGCTCTCGCGATGACTGCTCTTGTAGGAGGAGTAAGACTTGCTAGGGTCAGCCAGCTTTGCATAGCCGGCCTTTTCTGTGGGCCTGACTCTGCCCCGAGATTTCTTCCAGACGATCACAGCTGCCCCGAGCAGAAGCGCCAGCATAACGGAGGAGGTGATGAGCAGGGCTGTCCTGGAACGCTCACCTGCAGGCTCAACCTCACTTGCTCGAAGGATACACTCATCTGTTGGAAGATGACCCCAAAGGAAGAGGGCAGAGGGGAAGGGTGGCAGAGAAGAAATGGAATGGAGAAAATTAGTTTCTGAGGTAAAGAGGTTCACCTTTATCTTTTGAATCTAAAATGGTAGAACCACTGTCTTCGATTTTCTTAGCACACCCCTCTACAGAATTGCTCCGTGTCTACTCCCATGAGAGTTTCAGTCTATCCCAGATGATACCAACAAACTCTTCTAGGGAGAAAGTCAGTTTGAGATCCAAAGGGAGCCCCCTCATACCCATACGTCATGGGTGAGTCACCAAGTGTCCAACCTTACCAAATCGATTCTTCTACTTCCTTCCTGAGAAAAATGTTCCATCTTGGGCCAGGCTTCAGTTATTGCTGAATGCTCTATTTCTGTTTCAACTCTGACTTTTTCTAAGACTGAGTCTTTTCCCCAGCTACCTTTAAACCTGATTCAACAGGATTATCCCACAATTCAAAGATAGGAACAGATTATTTATAAAGCCATTGATTCATCGCCGCGTGGGGTCATAGAAATCACAGGTCAATCTGTAGTTTGATAGTTGAGGAAACTGAGACCCACAGCGAGGAAGTGAATTGTCACACTGTCACAGGTAAGAACTTGTTTATGGAGCAATCAGAACTCTAACCCAGGAATCCTTGCTTCATGCTACAATCTGGAGACATTAGGGGCAAAACACTGACAAAGGTTTTTTGACTTCTTGGCATTCTGTGGACCTAATTTGGTAGCATGAAAAGTACCATCTTTAAATTCTGACTACCAAATTGAGTGATAGGGGATTTCTTCTATCATAACTAAGATTTCTGAAGTTGAGAGCTCTGCCCCCGTCATCCACCAACATTTGTTTTGATGCCTTCATTGAAAATATGGAGTAACCAAAAGTGTCATAATTCAGTGATGAGCTCATTTTTTGTACTTTTTTTTTTTGGCGGTATGCGGGCCTTTCACTGTTGTGGCCTCTCCCGTTGCGGAGCACAGGCTCCGGACGCGCAGGCTTAGCGGCCATGGCTCACAGGCCCAGCCGCTCCGCAGCATGTGGGATCTTCCCGGACCGGGGCACGAACCCGTGTCCCCTGCATCGGCAGGCGGACTCTCAACCACTGTGCCACCAGGGAAGCCCCCATTTTTTGTACTTTTTACTCATTTATTCAGGTGGTATAATTTGGGTAAGTTACCTAATTTTTTTTTTTCCTGTTCTTTAACCCACCAAATGGGAGTGTGAAAGAGAGTATGAAAGAACCAGAGAGAAAACTAGCAGGTCTTGTTGGATGTACAAGTTGAAATACACAGTATGTTTTCCATAAACATTTTTTTTTTTTTATAAGGATGTTCTGTTCCCAGAAGAGAACATCCTTTTTATTTTTATTTATTTATTTTTTTGTGGTACGCGGGCCTCTCACTGTTGTGGCCTCTCCCGTTGCGGAGCACAGGCTCCGGACGCGCAGGCCCAGCGGCCATGGCTCACGGGCCCAGCCGCTCCATGGCATGTGAGATCCTCCCGAACCGGGGCACAAACCCGTGTCCCCTGCATCGGCAGGCGGACTCCCAACCACTGCGCCACCAGGGAAGCCCTCCATAAACGTTTTTGAACCACCTAGGTCTGCTCCCAGGATGTTTTATGAGATTCTAGCTGCATGATATACACTAGCTTAATGGATATAATACTGTTGCCAATTATTTTAGGGTTAATTATTTTCTTTTATAATATATTGGCCAATTAGGTCTGATTCATCACCACTGTGTGTTTTCTTTCTCTTTTTGCTAGTGATAAACAAGTTTTCTATTTTATCCTAACTTTCATCCTCTTGGGATTTTGCCCATCAAGAAGAATTTCATCTCCTAAAGTAACAGCACCATCATTACTACTTTTGTCATTAACATATCAGCACAGAATTTTTCCCTGGAGGAAATATGAAAGCACCAGAGGGAAGGATAAGCAACCCGTGTGTGGTACTTTGCGATAAATACTGCCTGAGGCAGGAGAATCAATAAAAGACTTTTCGAGGTTGTTTCAATTACCAGGGTACCATATGCAATCATGTCTTACTGCTCTCCAGTCTTAGGTCCGCAGAGTCAGAGTCAGCCTCTGTGATATGGGTTCTCTGAAGGATCAGAGTGTCTTAGTAATGAATGAGCAGGTAATAAGAGTATTTGGTCTTCAGTAGAGTTGCCCCAGGTAGATCTTCAAGAGCCAGAGAAAGCCCAGGAGAGCTGACTAAATAGTTCTTAGTTGGAAAAGGCTTGCAGAAACTCTGCACCCAACATGTACACACTTCTGGTTTCATTTAAAGCCATCAATGTAATGAAGGTTGTTATTCTTAGCTGACACAGCATGGATATTAGGCAATCAGACCCTGAAGGTGGATGTGTATGAAGAGCTGGGGAAACCAGCTGCTCATGGGGGTGGGAAAGCTGAAAGAAGGAAACAATTAGTTTTTGGAAAGATGGTATTTAAAAGTTAGTTGAAAAGGCTGATCAAAAATAAAACAGAAAAGACTAGTAGCAGTTATGGGTCTGGGATATACTTTTCTTAAAAATGGACAGGCTCCCATAAATATAATGTCTCTTTTTGTCAGGCCATGATGTAGCTGAACTCCAAGGAAATGACCTGCTTTTACACTAGAGAATAGGTTTTAAGAATTTATCTTTTTCTTTTTAGAAGAAATCACTCCATTTGGGATCTTTCTAAGCTTGTGGCCAATGAGAACCAAGTACCCGTATGAATGGATTGGGGGTGGGAGACAGTTCGGGGACTCGGAATTGGTAAAAGGGGTTTTGTTTCCTCTTAGCCTTCAATGAAAGTTCCTTTCTAAAATGCCTTAAGTCTCTAATGGGAGCCCTGGATTTGGGCTGCCTTCCACAGGATGATTTTTCGATAGAATCAAGATAATATTGGCGTCAGCTTCCTTGATAGGCAACTCTTTTCCTTTATTTATTTATTTTTTGCGGTACTCGGGCCTCTTCACTGTTGCGGCCTCTCCCGTTGTGGAGCACAGGCTCCGGACGTGCAGGCTCAGCGGCCATGGCTCACGGGCCCAGCCGCTCCGCGGCATGTGGGATCTTCCCGGACTGGGGCACGAACCCGTGTCCCCTGCATCGGCAGGTGGACTCTCAACCACTGCGCCACCAGGGAAGCCCATAAAGTAAATTTATAAAGATGAAACTCTAGACCTGCTTGAGCTTGAATCTGGGAGGCAGGACAGCAGTGGAGAGAATGCTGGCTTTGAGTCCAAATGACCCATATTCTGATTCCAGATGAGTCTGTTAACATTGGTATGGACTTGGGCATGCTAATCAAACCTTTGAGCCAGAGTCTCCTCATCTGTAAAATGGGATTAATAATATCAACTTATATGAGATGATGGACAGAACGTTTCAGGTACAGTGGGCACATAGCAGGCACTCAATAAAAGGTTGCTGTATCCTGTAATAAACCATAATGGAAAAGAATATGTATATATATGCATAACTGAATCACTTTGCTGTACACCAGAAACTAACACAACATTGTAAATCAACTATACTTCCATTAAAAAAATAAATTAAAAAAAGAATCATTAAATAAAGGTTGCTCTATTGATCCTCTGAAACTTCCCATCCCTCTCTCCCCCATGTTTCCATCAGCATCCTGAGGACATGCGCTTCCTCTGGCTCCGCAGGCTGCTCTCCCTCTCCCCTCACCTGTGGTGTCATGGCAGTCACAGCACTCCTGGGTGTCCGTGGGATCGGAGGTGTTGCAGCAGCGCAGGCAGCGGCTGTCATCCATGTGCAGCAGCAGGTTGGCAGGACACACAGTGCAGTTCCTGGTGCCAGGTCCTTTGCATTCTATGCAGCTCTCATGGCATTTTTCACAGTTAAATTTCTCCCCCTGTTAAGAACAATCAGATTCCTTTGGAGTGTGGAGAAATTAACAAGGCACCGGAGTTCCCAAATCCCTCTCCAATGGATAAGGGAAGGAGGCAGGTTGGGGATAGCAGAAAGGTGATTTGTTCTGGGTCCATTTTTACTGTTCTGGGTGAAAGACAGAACCAGCTGTTTGCACTTGGATGGAACCATTGCTGAGCCTTTCCTCTGAGATCTGCTGGTAATCATAGTGAGAGAACAAGCTTCTAGAATAGCTCAGGTTACACACTGACAGCCATGTGCTGTACCTGGTCAAGGACGAGTTTTGTCTGGTCCGTACTCAGCTGGCCTTCTCAGTTAAAAAAAATTGAATTCATTGCCTGCATTTCAAAATTGGGATATTTCACATGTAAATCAGTGCTGAGTATCTCTTTAAAAACTGGAAGATTTATCAACATTGAATTCACCACTCCCACATCACAGACAGAGCTGAGTGGCGGTGGCCCCCTTTGTGTGCTCTCCTATTTGATACAATACCCAGCCCTTGCCACCTATGGTCAAGTTTGCACTGGGGTTTTCTTTGACCCAACACTCTTCACTCATTTACATGACCTGCTCTGCCTCTGTGATTATTAGGTTCTCGTGTCTCTGCCCCAGAATAATATAAATTGTGACTGTTAGCTAAAGCAGTGAAATCTCAGTGGGAAGATTGTTGAAGGTGAGAAAGTGGCTTCCCTCCCAACAAGTTGCTCCATTTCACTGGTGCTGAAAACGTAGATGAGGGAAGATACCTTCCTATTTCACTTCTGCACTTTGGAAGGCTGGTACAATAGAAAAAGAAGGAATGGAAATTGCCGTTGTTGAGCACCTTGGCAAGTTTCAGGTGCTGATAAGGTGCTTTCTCAGCTGAGATCTCATCAAATCCTGGGTTAGGAGTCAGAACCCCTGTGTTTAACCCCAACTTTGTTCCTTACTATTCGCATGATCTTTATCAAATTACCGTATTTAACCTCTTGGATTCTCAGTTTCTCCAAAGTGTAATGAGGGCTCTTGTCAGAATTTAAAGAGAATAGCATATGTGAATATGCTGGGACTTGTGAGTTTTACCATGGAGAGATTTACTTAATTTCTAAAGTTTGGAAACACAATCAAGAAGTTAGTGGACTCAGAAAATCCATGGTTTCTAGGCCAGGAAACAAAATATACCTCTCTCAATATATTCGAAGGGGTGGAGGAGATGAAAGACCAACATTGGTTATGTAGTTCTGACATTATTCAGACATTTCAGGTTAGCCAGCAGAGGGGGAGGAGAGAAGATATATCTTATTTCTGACAAAATATTCCTATGTAGACCTGAAACTTCTAAGGTCATGAGCAATATATTGCAGTCCTCATTAAATAACTTCCCCATTATTTATCTCAGTTCTTCTCAGTTCTTTTGATTGACATTAAGGCTACAGGTGGGTAGCACCATTATTCCACAGTGCAATGGTAGATTTTAAAATATTAAACCTGAACTATAGTGAGTGTAGGGATTTTATGACTTTTTTGACTTTGCCCAAAATGACATGCAGAAACTAGCTCATGTCCCTCTGTAGAAATGGTGGAAGACACCCCACGCCCAGCTCTGTACCTCTCCCACTCTGTACTCTCCCACGAGACAGTCAGAGGCGCAGATTCCTCCCACCAGGTGGTAACTCCACACACAGGATAAGCAAGTCAATGCTCCTTTTCCTGAAAGGAAAAAATGATTCTAAGTTATGAAACTGACCTTACATTTCAATCTCTGTCTTGGATCCAAAACACTTAGGAGCAAGAAACATGTCAAGTAAATTGAAGGAGAAGAGTGAATTGATTGAGGAAATGGAAAAAAAAAAAAGTCTATGAGATACCAAGTAAAGATCTAGAAATTATCCAATTAGTCTAATCAATGTAAACTCTCAATTTGGAAATAAGGGTTTGGAGATGACAGATCTTTTATTACAGCAAAAGGAAAGATTTTCAGAGAATGAGAAATCATGTAGAAAGTTTGTAAAAGCTTTATTTATCACTCTGCTTATTGTTTAACTAGTAGAGAGGATGAGGATGATTTGGAGGGTCCCAAAACTCGATGAGTAAATCATGAATGGGCAGTTAACTAGTTGAGAAACAACACCAGACTTGGAATTTAAAATGCTAGGGCTAAAAGAATTTACCAGATCATTTTGTCCAGTAGTTATTATTTATTTATTTATTTATTTATTTATTGGCTGCATTGGGTCTTTGCTGCTGCGTGCAGGCTTTTTCTAGTTGCGGCGAGCGGGGGCTACTCTTTGTTGTGGTGCGCGGGCTCCTCATTGCGGTGGCTTCTCTTGTTGCAGAGCATGGGCTCTAGGTGCACGGGCTTCAGTAGTTGTGGCACACGGGTTCAGTAGTTGTGGCTTGCGGGCTATAGAGTGCAAGCTCAGTAGTTGTGGTACACGGGCTTAGTTGCTCCGTGGCATGTAGGATCTTCCTGGAGCAGGGCTCGAACCCGTGTCCCCTGCATTGGCAGGCGGATTCTTAACCACTGTGCCACCAGGGAAACCCTGTCCAGTAGTTCTTAATTTTGGGGATTGTCATGATAGATTTCTTTGAAATTCTCTTGAAAGCTGTAAACTCTCTTCTCAGAAATTTGACATCCTATTTATTTAATTTTTAAATAAATGTAAACAAATGCCCAGACATGTGAAGTCACTCATTCAAGGTTTCATAGGGAATGGTTGACTCAAGAGTCAAATTCAGGTTTGTTGACTGACAGTGCAGTGCTCTTTGATCATACTATCTGCCTTCATACGTGAACCAAGTAGAGGAGGTGTGAACAGACAGACAGTTTCCTGTGGAGGTAATATCCTTCTCTCCTAATTCAGAGACCCCAAGAATGACTGACCCAAGTATTTCTTTCTATGCAGATATCAAGGGAAAACTTCTGGAGAGAGTCTGGGGACAGGAGACCTGAGCTCTAGTTCATTTAATTAGACAGAGAGGCAGGAGCAGGGAAATAGAGGGGGCATGGAATGTGCCTGATATTGTGAGTTGGAACTTGATATATAGGCCTTTTCATCAGAAAAATATTGTAAAGTGTGGTTAGTTGAAGTTGAACTAGAACCGTGAGTCCTGTTCTTACATTCACTCTGGATTTAAATCCACTTTTCTTGTCTGATCTGTGAGCTCAATCATTTATAATGTTTCTGTGGAAGAATGAATTCTGAGTTCTGAACAACAGCTCAGATAATAAACCTTTATTACCCAACTTCCTCTTAGATTGGGGGCTGCCTATAGTGGTATCAATTCAAAGCCATTCTATTTTTATCTTACGTCCAACTTCATACAGAATTTCCTACATGTTCTGGGACACAATTTTGGTCTCTGAAGAAAGAATCAATCTTCCCCTACTTCTTTCCTTTTCTCCCTGCAGTTTTCTGAAATACAGCTTAAATGTCTTGCTCCGATTTTAAAACATAGAAGTGTGGGATTTTTTTTTCTTTATGAAGAGAAATTAAAGGTAGGAAAAATTAAAAGAGAGAAATGAAAGGGTAAAAAGGTTAGGTCACAAAATTTGTGTCTTAAGTTTGGTTACATCTTCCAGAAGGCCAGCAGCAATTCGGCCTAGATCCTGGGCAATCCCCAGAGGCACTACAAGCCACCTCTGGGTGACAAATCAGGACTCCATTTACATCGCCTACATTGATGTATTGCAAAATCTGCATACTTAGGGTACTCTGTGTCTTTTGCAAAAGGTAGTTGGCTAATTTCCAGAATGTTTTCTATTTTTTTTTTCAAGTTTAACATCTTACATTTATCATTGCTTCCAAGGATCTGCAGGAAACTTGGCACCTATAAAGACAGCTTTGGCTTTTCCATAAAATTTGGAACAGCTCACCGTCTGCTCTCCCGTAGAATGACCCCCACGGGATGAATTCAGCCATGCAGAGCCACCCCTGGGGTCTGTCCATGGTGTCATTCCACACCGGAAGAGAGAGGCAGCTCGGGAGAGTTAGGAGGCTTTGGTTAACCAGCCTGGATTTTTATTTAAAGCAATTTTGTGTGGACGATAAATAAAAAGTTAAATGTGTGAAGGCAAGGAATGAGCTAATTATGAAGGAACCAGCTGCATAAAAGATACATGTTGGTCATTAGTATGCTGCCCTCCCCCAACCCCCTTAGTTCTTTTTTTTTTTTTTTTTTTTTTGCGGTACGCGGGCCTCTCACTGTTGTGGCCTCTCCAGTTGCGGAGCACAGGCTCCGGACGCGCAGGCTCAGCGGCCATG
The DNA here is from genome assembly GCF_937001465.1 of Orcinus orca. NCBI lineage: Eukaryota > Metazoa > Chordata > Mammalia > Artiodactyla > Delphinidae > Orcinus > Orcinus orca. The sequence continues at coordinate 77,145,262 of NC_064564.1, read as the reverse complement.
GCTCACGGGCCCAGCCGCTCCGCGGCATGTGGGATCTTCCCGGACCGGGGCAGGAACCTGCGTCCCCTGCATCGGCAGGCGGACTCTCAACCACTGCGCCACCAGGGAAGCCCCCTTAGTTCTTTTAAGTATTTTTTTAAAGTATTTTTTAACACCCTAATATTATTGGGTAGTCAAATGTGAAGGAAATACAATCTAGTTGGTAAATTACTTATTTAGGTTGGGAAAGTTTCCCTGTATCCTTCATGCATCCTCATTTCTTAGTATGACAGCTAATATTTTAAGAAGGAAGGAACTCATCCTTTATTTTTTTACCTAGTTTATAACCCAGGAGAAAACCTGTCCCCAAATTTTGTAATCTATATATTGCAAAATCAGAAGGCAGCACAAAGATTCACTAACCAGCAAAGGACATGTGTGGTAGGTGAAGAAAGGATGACAGAAGAAATGAACAACAAAGATAGAAATCATTAACCAGGAATATTTGGAATTCAAGTCAAATACAGGAGGAGGAGGCACAAACACTCAGAATGGCTTTAAGATTCACCCAGATATGCCCAATCATCCCTGGAATACAATCTCAGGGAGACTGTATTGATGAGCTTTATTTTTTTTTTAAGACTTTATTTATTTTTGGAGTTTTTTTTGGTTTGCAACAAAACAGAGAGAGAGAGAGGGAGAGAGAGAGGTACAGAGATTTCCTGTATACATAAAAAAATCATATGAATTCAGGTTCTGACATAACCCCTTTATTCCAAACACACTGAAATGAGAGAATAAATATAAACAGAGAGAACCAAAAAAAGAGATAGGTCGGCTCAAAAGTAAGATGGAATCTCTCTGGACCAGAAAGGGAATATAAATGCAAAATAGCAATCAGATTCAAGCCACCCACGTGCTTGGCTCTGGGCCTAAATGTAGGCAATCGTGGCTGTGAGTTCAACTTTTCTACCATAATAGGAACTAAAAGTGTTTCATATAAGACCTGCACCAAAATCCAGGTTTAGAGCTTAAAACAGGAGTCAGGGTGGGACTCTCTGCCCTCATAGACATCACCTCTTGACCAGGAACTCTCCTGGGCTGCCAGCTGGATTGCTGATGAGATCTGCAGTGACATCAGTATCACCTCCAGGAATATTGGAACATCATGTTTCTATACTGAGTTTCAGGGTGGGACATGGGGTAGCATGAGCTGAAAAAGTAGCAGACTGTGAGGAATAAGGATGAAGGGAGAGAGAAAGGGAGTGAAAACCAAAAGCAAAGTCTTCCATTCAAAATGAGCTCAAGACCAAAATTTCAAAGCATGTAGAAAAAAGAATGTTAAAAGAGAAGGTAAACACAATCAAGCATTAACTTACTTCAGATAATATTAATTTCATAGAAAAGTTTGACAAACTTAAAAATTAGCATATTTCGTGGAACAACTAGGCCCGTGAGCCACAACTACTGAGCCTGCGCATCTGGAGCTTGTGCTCCGCAACAAGAGAGGCCACGACAGTGAGAGGCCCGCACACCGTGATGAAGAGTGGCCCCCGCTCGCCGCAACTAGAGAAAGCCCATGCACAAACAAAGACCCAACACAGCCATAAATAAATAAATAAATGATTTAAAAATTAGCATATTTAAGATGCTTAAAAAGTAAATGAAGACAAAAATATCCTCTCAAAAAAAACCTGAAGCACAAACAGGAAGATATGAAACAAAAATAGATGGATATGAAAAACAAACCATTAGAAATCTTAAAAATAAGTCATTTAAGTTAAAAAACTAAAATAATAGGTGGACTGAATTTTTATTTTTTTATTTTTTTTTAAGATTTTTTTGGTGTGGACCATTTTTTAAAGTCTTTATTGACAAAATGAATGTGGTCCAATTCTTGCCTTGAGGGTCTCATCAGCAAGAGAGCTGGATGTTTAATTAAAATGTAATGTATTGAATAAAAATAGCTATGATAAAACTGTATTATAGAATCAAGAAGAAGGAAGAAGACTTCTGGGAAGACTAAGAAAAGCTTCACAGAGAAGATGATATTCAAACTGGGTCTTTAAGTTGAGAGTTAACAGACTGTTGTTCTCCAGGAAGAGGAAATGCATGGACAATAGTCATGTAGGCATGAGAGAGTATCACCTGTTTGGTGGCTGCTGAGTGGTTCTGGGTAGTTCTAGGTTCTGAAGTACATGGAAGGAGAGTTGAGACCATAAGCTGACCAGGGAAAGAATTTAATCACTTTTCAAAAACAGAAAACATTTATTGAAAGTTTATCAAGGAAAAAAAATGAATGCATAGATTGGAGAGATATACCATGTTCATAAATGTGGTGATTCAGGATCGTAAAGATGAGTTTTAATGCAATGTCAATTAATATCCAAGGGATTTTTTAAAATGAAATGTGATAAAATTTACTTGGAAAATAATAAAATTTACTTGGAAAAAGAGCTAGGAATAGCCAAGACAATTTTGAAAAGGATAACAGGAATGTACCGTACCAGGTATCAATATTAATCTAAAAAGTTTTAAGAATAAAAACATTGTAGGAGGTATTTCTTTCTTAAATGGTGAGAGGAATTCACCATAATTACCATTCTATGTCAAGCTATGGAGAAAAATGAGCAAATTTGAATTTTAGAAAGATTGCTATGGCATTACTGTACACGATGACCTGGGAGTGGGGTAGCAAGACCAGAGTTGGGGTGACGTGCTATTTCAGAAAGTCAGCTAAGCGATGCTGAGAATGAAGAATGAGAATAGTGAGAATGGAGAAAGAGATCTGAGCAGAGAAACGTTTAGAAGAGAGAAACAACAGACCTTGAAGTTTACCTTTGTGCATTGGACAGGAGGCAAAGGGAAGATAACTTCAAGGTATCAGATTTGGGCAACTGGTTGGACAGTGGGTCTATTAACAGAAAGAGTGAATATCAGAGGAAACTCAGATTGTGTTTACTCTGGGACATGTTGATTTTAAGAATCTCTGGGACAGACAAGTAAGTCTCTGGAAAATAAGAATGGAGCTTGGGACAGTTTTAGGCCAAAATCTTAAGTAGTTGTTGAAATAATGAAAATAAATTTTGCTTGGCATATTCCAAGTTCAACAGGTAGAGAAAGAAGACAGTAGGTGGAAAACACTTGCCATAGGGGACGATGCCTGTATGTGGGCCCTGAAGGATGGGAAGGATCTGAAGAGGCAGCAGTGTGGTGCAGGATCAATTAGGGTTAGAGGGCAGATGTGCAGGAGCTGAAAGAGAACAAAGGGTGCTGATGCTGGAGAGGACTGGCTATGAGGTTGGCAAGCAAGAAGACCCTCCAAAGGTGATGAAAGGAGAGAGGGACAAAGCAGGAGCAAACACTTCGCATTTTTCCATTCACGCATGCGAAATGATAGATGGCCCTCACCTTTGCATTTGTCGCAAGTTGGGTGGCATCTCTCACAGGTCTGTGTGCTTTGCTCTGCGTAGTAATGCTCTGGGCAGGTACGATGACACTGTCCCTTGGAGTGGAGCAGAAAGAAGAATGGATCGCAGGACAGGCAGTCTGTGGGCCGCGGGCCACTGCAGGCCTTGCAGCTCCTGCTGCAGCTCTCACAACGCCCCGTGGAGTTTTCTGCGTAATACCTGAACCAAGGAGGGAAGCAGAGACTCAATATTAAGCTTTGCTCCGAAGTTGGGTGTGGTGGAAAAAATCATGGTTACAAGCTGCGTACCTTCAGACTCTTTACTTATTAGATTCATTACTAATTATACTAATACATCTAATGGGTCTCAGTTTCTTATCTGTAAATTGGACATTACAATCCCTCCTCTGCTATTTGTGGGGATTAAGTTAGATGACACATATGAAAGGACCTAGCATAGATCACACGTAGTAGTGCCACAATAATTGTTCACTACCCCTGCCTTTTATATACCTATATGCTCTGCCACTTTAAAATTCAGGTGTTGGGGCTTCCCTGGTGGCGCAGTGGTTAAGAATCCACCTGCCAATGCAGGGGACACGGGTTCGAGCCCTGGCCCGGGAGGATCCCACATACCGCGGAGCAGCTGGGCCTGTGTGCCACAACTACTGAGCCTGCACTCTAGAGCCCGTGCTCTGCAACAAGAGAAGCCATGACAATGAGAAGCCCGTGCACCGCAAGGAAGGGTAGCACCCCTCGCCGCAAATAGAGAAAGCCCAGGTGCAGCAATGAAGACCCAACACAGCCAAAAATAAAAACAGATAAATAAGTAAATTTATATATAAAAAAAATTCAGGTGTTAAGTCATATTGAATGGGAATGGGAGGTATTTTAAGTGTACTCCTGAGTGGTTTTTCTAATTTCTCAGTTAAAAAAAATCTTGAAATAGGAGGTGACATGAGTGATACTGACTTTACATAGATGTGACCTCTTTTGAAAAGATTTTCAGAGGTTAAATATAATAACAATAATTACCATTTGTTAAGTTTCTCCTATATGCCTGACAGTACACTGGAGACATCATAAACATTATTTCACCTCATTAAGTCTAAAAATGAGACATTAGGACATGGCAGTTAGGAGTGTGCCCTTTGGAACAGGAGTGCATGGAGTCAACCCTCATGTGCTGTGTGACCTCAGGCAAGTCACACAACATCTCTGTGTCTCAGGTCTGTAGTATGGGGCTAATATTAGTAGCTAAAATTAAATAAGTTATTACTGAGAAGCTTGTTAGAACAGTGCCAGGACCATTATAAATACAGTTGATCCTTGAACAGCTCAGGGGTTAGGGGCTTCAACCTTCCATGTAGTCGAAAATTTGCATATAATAATATATAGTTTTTTTGCATGTAATACTGTTTTTAAAAACTATAATAATGATAGTTGGCCCTCCATATCTGTGGTTCTGCATCCTTGGATTCAACCTACTGTAGACTGTGTAGTACATATTTAGTGAAAAAAATCCACATATAAATGGAGCCGTGCAGTGCAAACCGCACAGATCAAGTGGAACACATTATGCAAGGTCCACTCTCATTAATGTATATTATTGATAATTATGAGTTTTATGATTAATACTCACAGCAAACCTTATGATTTAGATATTATCTGTATTTTACATATGTAAAGACTGAGGCTCAGAGAATTTAGTCAACTTGCTTAAGGTCAAAGGGCTAATGAAGTGGGGCAACACAATTTGAACATATCCATTAAATGCCACGATAACAAGCAATGCATTATTTGAAGGTAAACGCAAGATTTTCAAGTAACACTGAAGAGAGAAAAGGAACCATTGCCAAAGATAAACCTGTCTGGACGTTGGCACACTGACGCTATCCAACGAAAACATCAGTCATGAAATGAATAGTTGATAAAGATCACCTACGACTCAAAAGAGAAAACCGTAGGAAAAAGTGAAAATCCACAATTTTCCACAGAGGGAATACACAATATTGAAGTCAGAAGATCTGATTTTTTGTCCTGGGTCCACCAAGTATTAGTAGCCATGTGACCTTGGGCAAGTCACTTAACCTCTCTGAACCTCAGTTTCCTCATCTGCAAAATGGAGGGAATGATATTAATCTCATAGGATTGCTGTTGAATCAAATCATAATATAAAGACACACTGTGAGTGGAGATACTTTGTAAACTTAAAGCAGCATAAACATTGGTTACTCATGTTGTTATTACAGATTGTTATTAAGACGAAAAACAACAGTAGGAACCCTGGGGAAGAAAGCTTATCAATACCGAATAGGTTTTTTTAAAAAATAAATTTATTTATTTATTTTTGGCTGTGTTGGGTCTTTGTAGCTGTGCGCGGGCTTTCTCTAGTTGCTGCAAGCCAGGGCTACTCTTCCTTGCAGTGCATGGACTTTTCATTGCGGTGGCTTCTCTTGTTGTGGAGCATGGACTCTAGGTGTGCGGGTTTCAGTAGTTGTGGCTTGCAGGCTCTAGAGCACAGGCTCAGTAGTTGTGGCACACGGGCTTAGTTGCTCCTCGGCATGTGGGACCTTCCCAGACCACGGCTCGAGCCCGTGTCTCCTGCATTGGCAGGCGGATTCTTAACCACTGTGCCACGAGGGAAGCCCCCAAATAGGTTTTAAAAATTATTAAAGAGTGATGCTAAAGGAAGACGATGGAGAGTTGTCCATTGGCTGTTTCTGATTAAAAGAAGAGCACACTGCCACTGCTTACCTTGATAACTCTTGCATGAGGTGACTGTGAAATCATCCGAGCCTCATAGCCTGGAAGAGGATCTTGTGCAGAAGTACAAACAATAACTGGGGCCTTAAAAACCTGCTCTGAGGTTAAAAACCAAAGTAATGATGTGCATGGGGTCAGGCTGCAGAGGATTACACACCTGCCTTCCCAAGGCGATGAGATTTAACATACGAAGTTTATACATGTGGATCATTGATTTTACAAAAGGAACTAGTTCAGTAAAATATCACCACTTATAACTCATTGATACCCCATTTACTCGCCTTTAAGGGATTTACGGCAACCTGTGCCTCACCTCCCAATGGGTAACTTCACATATTATGGAGGAATTGCTTTCTTAATTTCATGGTCTATTTAAATTTTTTGTGTGTGTGCACAGGAGTATCTAATGACTTGATTTGAGAAAGATGGGATCCAGATTTTTCAAGCACTTATTAAGATGAAGATGAAGGGCTGACCCAGGTAGCCCCATCCCCCTCTTGTCTGGCAGGAACCTCTCTTTATTGATCTATATGACTGGTGTTTTTTCAGGGCTGCTAATGTGTGTGGCTCTGTGCTGAGTGTTGTTGTAACCTGTGTGAAAAATAAGATGCGTTTCTCTTCCAGGAGCCTATAATTTTCAGGGAAAGAGATATATAAGAAGAATAAGCTCTTACAAAGTCTTTTTTTTTTTTTTTTTGCGGTACGCGGGCCTCTCACTGCCGTGGCCTCTCCCGTTGCGGAGCACAGGCTCCGGACGCGCAGGCTCAGCAGCCATGGCTCACGGGCCCAGCCGCTCCGCGGCATGTGGGATCTTCCCGGACCGGGGCACGAACCCGTGTCCCCTGCATCGGTAGGCGGACTCTCAACCACTGTGCCACCAGGGAAGCCCCTTACAAAGTTTTTGTATTGCTCATCTTATATCAGTACATACAAGTGCTCTTTTTAAGCATGTGTTGAATGAATGAGGTGAATCAAAACACAAGGCAGTGATACAAGCAGTAATTGCTATAGAACTGCAGACAAGAGATGTGCTAATTTCAGCAAAGCATTTGGGGAAAGTCCAAAGTTATAGCCCTTCAATTTGGGTCTGGAAATTCTCAGTGCTTTGAGTTACTGATTGGGAAAGAAGAGTTAGCAATAGGCCTGTAATCAGTCTTCCTCTTTACTGGGAATGCCTGGGGGGGAAAAGATGACCCAGTCAAATCCTCTTCCAAATGTGCTGGTAACCAGACCTTCTGATAAACACACTCAGTTTTTCCTTGCAGAAAAACACGTGATGGAGGGCTCTTATCTGTGAAATGCTTTTAGAAGGATACATCTGTGTTTCTGGGTTGTTTATGGTAACTAAACCTGTAATTTGTGGATGTGCGGGGGCATAGCAGGTTGGAGAATTAGTGGGGTATAAATGGAAATATTTAAGTGAAATTGTTCCCTTTGTAAAATCAATGCACCACATGCAGTGCTTAGACCTCTCATATTAAATCTGGTCCGAACAAATCGTAATGCAAAAGGGAAAGAATCTACATTCATGGGTTTGGACTTCTCTAACAGAAGAATCACCTCTGCCTTGTAATTGCTTGTATCCTTTGAATTAGTGATGTGGGTCTGACTTGACAATCTGACTCTTTGTGTTATCTCATTGGGTCCCTCTGCCTTTCCTGTTTACTCTTCCGTTACTGTGAACTTGCCGAAATCCTCTGGAGACCATTACAGTTGGATTGGACTCTCATCTTTGTTTCTTACTAGCAGTGAGACTTCAGTCTGGTTATTTAAGTGTTCTGAGACTTAACTTCCTCATCTGCGAAATGGGTTTGCTCATAGTGATATCTGGAGTGGTTATGGGATTAAGTGAGGGGAAAGTGTGTTGAGCACCTTACCCTTCTCTGCACTGGGGCAGGCACTCCTTTCCCAGCTGGAACCACCCTGGCTGGCAGGAGAGGCATTGCATGCTGAGTCTCCCTTCACATGTCCTACAAGAGCTGTGGCAGGGGGCACACCGGTGGCTGTCCTCATCAGCATAGTAGCCCTCGGGGCAGTCCTGCACGCAGGTCGTGTCTGCCAAGGGATGAAAAGAATCTGTCTTGGTATCAAGTATGACACATGTCTTCCAAACTTCTATATGCTCCCCACCGTACACCATGGCGGGTGGGGGGATGCAGGAGGAAGGAGACAGTGTCCCTGTGGGCTGATGGGCATCCCAGGAGCTAAGATGAATGTCCAAGAAATAGAATCAACCATAAGGACATTAGGAGTTGAGGAAAAACAGAGGTCAGAGTGGATGGGCTCTGTTGGGCAGGACAGAAACCACCGTCTGTTAAAGTGAGCAAGAGAGTGTACAGGGTCTTGCAGGATGGGGAGAACATTCAAGGCAGGCGCTAGGGTAGCAAGAGTCAGGGCTCCACTGAAGAAAACAGTAAGTACAGGGCCAATGCAATGACAAGTTCCTACAGTCTCAACTATTTCTAGCCTAAAATATAAGATTTTACCCTCAGGTTTGCTGTGCTGTCCACACAGTGTGACTCTTGACATTTAAGTGAATTAAAATGAAATAAAATGAAAACTTCAGTCCCTCAGTTGTACAAGCACACATATAGAATATTTCCATCGGGACAGAAAGTTCTATGGACTGTGAGACTCTGTTTTGCCCAGTATTTAAAAAATTAGACTCTAACCGTGAATCCTCTGCTCTATACGGCAAGATGAGTTGCAGGGGAGTTCAGCCACACATAACCCCATTCCTTCCTCCACCCACCCCAGTGGAGTCACTGATTCTTGCCCTTTCAACTTCTTTAACAGCATTTAGGGTGGACGGTGAGGGTGGATTCACGATAAAGTTAAAACATGAGATTTGCTGGCATCGCAGTTTAACATACAGTCTTAGAGGCAACTCTGCCCCAAATCTGCTTAACCTCATAGACCAGAAGCCAGACCCTCCTGCCTTATTAATGTGAGCCACTGGTCAGCTCTAGACCAGAAGAAGGTTTGTCTCCATAACTTCAGTCAGCATTAGCACAGGCACTGGGGGAAAAGGAAAAAAAAAAAAAACCCAAACAAAATAATACGAGAGCTCTGTAAGTGCTGTGGACCCACCCCGCTCTGTGCTGGGAGACCCTCTGAGCTGCTCGAGGGCAGGGGCCACGTCATTCATCTCTGCTTTTCCAGCTCCTGGTTCAGTGCCAGGTCTTCCAGTGGCTGTTCTGTTAAAGATGGATGTTGACAGTGGTTTATCGTCCAGCTGATGTATCTAGCTAACTAGGGGGAAGCCTGAATCCCCTGAATGTGAAACACCTCTTCATTAGTTTCCTATTGTTGTAACAAATTACCACATAGTGGCTTAAAACAATACACCTTAATAAATCTTATAATTCTATAGATCAGAAGTCTAACGTGGGTCTCCAGGGCTAGGGAGAAGCTTCTAGAAGCTCTGGGGGGAGAATCTGTTTCTTTGCCTTGTCCAGCTTCTAGAGGTCACCCACTTGCCTTGGCTTGCAGCTCCTTGTCTATTTTCAAAGCTGGATCATCTTCTCTCTGTTCTGATGTCACATAGACTTCAACCACTAACTCTGGTTATCCTGCCTCCCTCTTACAAGGACCTTGCAATAATCCAGGATAATCCTCCCAAATCAACACAATTAATTTAAACACATCTGCAATTTCTTTTTTTTTGGTCATGTAAGGCAACATATTTATGGGGTCTGGGGATTAGGTTGTGGACATTTTTAGGGAGAGCATTATTCAAACTACCACAGCCTCCAGAGGAATTATCTAGTTTATAAGTAGCCTGGGGTGGTGGTGAGGGGCAGGATGGGAGAATATGAGAAGACCAGGTCCTAGCACAACCCGCATCCAGCCCCTGGGGGACCACCAGCACCGAAGTCTCAGTTCTAGTCTAATTCCTATCCCTAGTTAAAGGGAAGACCACCTTGTAGTGATAAGATGTATTCCTGTCTGTATGAAGGCACCTGAGGTGATCACTCGTAACACTCTATATTGGAGATAATTAGAAAAGAAGGTCCTGGGGGTTGAGGTGATACAGGAGATCTGGAATGGTCTCATGAAGCAGCAACTGCTGGGAAGAAGGTTCATTGAGATTTGTGGAAGAGGAGCTAAGACAGATGGATAGGTATCCTCAAGTGTTTTCTACCGGGAGGCAACCAGGAATGGTATTGAGGATAGTGGTCCCCGTGTCTCTGCAGGGAATTGGTGCCCTTGCTGATGGTACCTCAACAAGAAGAGGAAAGAGTTGCCACACATTTCTATTTGAGTGTCTTGCTTCTCAGGTCTACTCTGCCGGGTTGGAGAGATGAATGCTCACACTTCACATATTCGTCTCTTCTCTCTCTCCTACACCCCTTCACTCTTCCTTCTTTCAGTTGAGTTCTGTTTCATCTTCTTTCTCCCATACCCGTGTTAAGCCTAATCGTGGTATCTCTGGAAACCTGAGGGTGTTGCTTCACACTGGCAATAACCTTCACATCTGATCTGCTGGACAACCTCAGATTGTCCCACATTTTGTTCAAGATTTATTCATCAATGGGAGCTAAATCAAGGGGAAATTTTCATGAAAAGCTGAACACCTGCCTGTTCAGAAAGCATCTCTCCACAGACTGCTCATTAATCACAAGGGAAAACAGGAACTCTGCAGTGGAGAAATTGGACAGCACCCTGAAGAGAGGACCAAAGTTAACGTCACCTGCGAGAGGCAGGTGACCACTGGGCGCCTCCAAAGGACACGGCATCACATATGAAGTGTCCCGACTGAGGATGCACGATCTCCATCTAATCATGGAAACCTTCACACAAACCCCAGTGGAGGGATAGGGACCGTGTTCTTCTAGAATGTCAATATCATAAAAGACAAAGTCTGTGGAAATGTTCAGATTAAAGGAGTCTAGAGAGACATGGCAACTAAATGCAATACCTGACTCTAGACTGGGCCCTGATCTAAAAGGGAATTCACAAAATTCTAATATGGACGGTTCATTAAAGGATTGTATTAATGTTAAAGTTACTAGACTTGACAACTGTACCATGGTTACATAAGAGAGCATCCCTATTCCTAGGAAATACATACAGGCAGACCTTGTTTTATCGTGCTTCACAGATACTGAGTTTTTTAACGAAGTGAAGGTCTGTGGCAACCTTGCGTCATGAGATGATGGTTGGTGTTTTTTAGCAAAAATGTATTTTTTAATTAAGGTATGTACATTGATTTTTTTCTTTGACATAATGCCATTGCACACTTAACAGGCTACAGTATAATGTAAACATAATGTTTATATCCACTGGGAAACCAAAAAGTTTGTGTATCTTGCTTTATTGCCATATTCATTTCATTGCAGTGGTCTGGAACCGAACCCACAATATTTCCAAGGTATGCTTGTGTTAAAGTATTTGTGGAAAAGAGGCCATGATGTATGTAACATATCCTCAAGTGGTTAAAAAATATATATTGCGAATTACGTATGCGTGTACGTCGAGAGCGAGAGAGTGAGAACAAGCAAACGATAAGGCCAACGGGGCAAATGGGTAAAGGGCACGTGTGCGGGGCTCTTTGTACTGATTTTCATCTTGAGTCTATCCTGTAGGCTTGAAAATTTTCCAAACACACAGTGAAAAGTTAAAAAGAAAGACGCCAGTTTCTACTGGGTGCCACGCATTGTGCACGGTCGTTTCCCAGATGGAGGGAAAGACAAACCTGTCCTCAGAGGAAAGGTAACTCACTGAGAAGAAGGCTGTCCCGCAGGCAGGTGTGACACTGGTCCTCCGAGGGTCCCGTGCAGTGGAAGCACTTGGCATGACAGGCCTTGCAGGCCAGGGCCACCTCATCCCAGTACTCCATGGTGGCGCATTCAGTGTGAGGCACGCAGCCCCCGTGGTTGTTCACCCTCAGGCCTTCTTGACACGTGGTGCAGGTCCCCGAGGAGGAGCAGGTCCGGCAGGACTTGTGGCAGTCTGCGGGCGGGGTGCAGACAGCAGACGGAGAGTGAGAGAGGGTCAGGGTGCCCCTTGAGGGAATCGGTTCCCCTGGAAAGTGTGCTCACCTTCCTTCCTCGGAGATTTCTAGGCTCTGGGCCAAGGGTGTGGCCAGGAGATGGGCTCTAGGCTGGAGCATTCTTGTTACAAGATGAGGAAAACATGGCTGCTTCACTTTCCTTGGGATCCCCAGAGAGCCCCTTCCTGCAATAGCCACCTCAGAGATAGTGGTAAGAGCCCCCTTAGTTACCCAAACTGCAACGTGCTAAGAAGAAGCAACCCTGTCGCAGCACAGCCACGCACTAGTCTGTGGGCTTCTCACCACTGTAATTCCTCTGCTGTGGTTCTCCACTGACCACCCAGTAATTTGAGCTTATTACTAACATAACAGCTGTTAATACGTGTTGTAAGTACCTCTTGATACAAAAGACCTTTTTTATAGGTATTTAGGAATGCACAGTGCCTATGAGAGGGCCTGGCATATAACATTGGCACTCAGTAAATATTTGTTAGACAAAGGAAATGAGAACAAGTCACTCCCACCTCGGGGGGTTAGCAGTTGCCGTTCCCTCTGCCGGGAATCCTCTATGTGAGTAGTTTGTTCCCTGTGTGAGTAGTATCTTTCCCTCCCTTTTTCAATGATCTCTTCCAGGCCGCCTTCTCTCCAATTTCAACTCCCTCCTGCCCAACTTCCTGCCCCCCTTTCCTGCCTTATTTTTCCTTTTGACTGGCTTCTTTAGAGTCTGTTTTCCCCGATTGAATGTCAGCTCCATGAGGGCAGGATTCTGTCTGTATTGTTCCCTGCTGTGCCCTAGGCCTGGAAGAGCGCCCAGCACATAGTAGGCCCCCAGTAAGCACTGCCTGGATGAATAGATGCATGGTATTCTTCTTGTGATTGTTATCTTCTCAGTGTATCTAGATCAGGACATTGAGGCTGGAGGTGCTAAGTCACGAGGCTGGGAAAGGGCAGGGAGAGGAGATGAACCCAGGACCTTAACAAGAGCTCTTGGCCATTTCTGCCCCAGCGCCTTGGGAAGGGTGAGGTGTTCTTAGACCTGTCTATGTTATCTCGTAGGCAGAAATTCAGGGTGATCAGAATGGATCCCATTCTTTGTGTTTCTTAGAGGAGAACCTGCTTGGACATGGCTTGGTTCTAGAAGCTTCTCTACACCAACCCAAATCTTAATTTTCAGGTCAGGTCCTTTGTTTCTTCTCTGGCAAGTCAGCTTGTTGCCCTGTTTCTTCCAGTACCAGCTTCCCTCCGCCTCCCTTGGGACTGATGGAAGGAGAAACAGCATTGCAGGGAGAGACCTCAGGTTAGTTCCCAACAGCTGAGCTGGCCTGAGCTCGGGCATCTGTGTTTTTTTTTTTTTTTTTTTGCTGTACACAGGCCTCTCACTGTTGTGGCCTCTCCCGTTGTGGAGCACAGGCTCCGGACACGCAGGCTCAGCGGCCATGGCTCACGGGCCCAGCCGCTCCGCAGCACGTGGGATCCTCCCAGACCGGGGCACGAACCCGTGTCCCCTGCATCGGCAGTCGGACTCTCAACCACTGCACCACCAGGGAAGCCCAGGCATCTGT